>NW_028317962.1:6522500-6822500 GCF_062004578.1 Staurois parvus
TGCTCTGCGTCAAGGAAGGTTGTGCCATGCGCCATGCATGGCTCACGTGTTCAATCTGGTTGTCAAGCGGTTCCTAAAATCCACCATCCCACTGCAAGACATCCTTAAAATGTCACGTAAACTTTGCATGCATTTCAGCCATTCCTACACCGCAAAGCACACCCTCCTTGAGCTGCAGCGGCAGAACGGAATTCCACAGCATCGCCTGATCTGCGACGTTGCAACAAGGTGGAATTCAACCCTACATATGTTAGACCGCCTTTACGAACAGCGAAAGTGGATAAAGGTACTCCCTGTGTAACTTAGATGTCAGCCATTGGCAGCTCATGCGTGACACCTGCCGCTTGCTCAGGCCCTTTGAGGAGGCCACGCTATTCGTGAGTCGGCAGGACTATGGGATGAACGACGTCATTCCTCTGTTGCACGTCCTGGAACAAATGCTGTTAACAATGGCTGGTCAGGGTGCGGTAGACGTGGCGCACAGATCTCAATGCCACATGACCCCTGTGGGGGCAGGACAGGAAGAAGAGGAGGAGGTAGAGGAGGACATTGGTGCTCAGGAATTATTGAGTAAAATGGGTGGTTTTTCCACTCAGCGGACAGGAGTGGAGGAGCAGGAGCATCTGGTAGAGGAGGAGGAGGAGACAGAGGACCCAGACGCACCGTGGCAGTATGCTGTGGAGATGGAGGCAGGGAGTCCCTCGCATTCCTTGGCACAAATGGCCCACAATGTCTCCTCACACTGCTGGTGGGTTCCATTTTGTCATAGGGTGCTGTATGGCCTCCCATTGCTGCTGCCGCCACCGCCACACTGTGGCTCCACACTCTGGTTTTGGCCCCGTGACTGCCCAAATGAGTGAAGTGTGCGGTGATTCTAAGATCGACGGCACTCATCTGCATGTCATACTGACTGACAGTATTATTTCTCTTCCCCAGCAGACTCCAAGGGCATTTAAATTAAAGGTACAGTGTTCTGCACTAATATAAAGGCTCTCTGAAGCCTAGAAACACCCTTTTTATAAGTTAAATTCGCAGCGAATATATTCGGCTCGAAGCGAATTTATTCCGCGAATTCGGCGAATCAGCCGAACCGAATTTTTGAATAATTCGCTCATCTCTAATTATTATTAATAATAATAATAATACATTATATAAAACTGAATATATATATATATATATATACAGTTGTGTTCAAAATAATAGCAGTGTGTTGAAAAAAGTGAATAAAGCTCAAAATCCTTCTATTAGCTTTTATTTCCATACACACAAATGCATTGGGGACGCTACACATTCTATTCCAAATCAAAACATGAAGAAAAATATATCAAATTTGTGTTGTTCCTCTAAAAAAATGGAAGAAAAGTGAATATTAGACTGTTCAAAAAAATAGCAGTGTTTGTATTCTTCTTTACAAACTCAAACATTCACTATATAAACTGAAAAATGTTTGAAGATTTTGCTTTCCTTTGAATCACTTAATGAATATTTAGTTGTATAGGCACTGTGTCTGAGAACTGCTGTACATCTGTGTTGCATGGAGTCAACCAACTTCTGGCACCTGTGAACAGGTATTCCAGCCCAGGATGATTGGACTACATTCCACAGTTCTTCTCTATTTCTTGGTTTTGCCTCAGAAACTGCATTTTTGATGTCACCCCACAGGTTTTCTATTGGATGAAGATCTGGGGATTGGGCTGGCCACTCCATAACATCAACCTTGTTGGTCTGGAACCAAGATGTTGCACGTTTACTGGTGTGTTTGGGGTCGTTGTCTTGTTGGAACACCCATTTCAAGGGCATTTCCTCTTCAGCATAAGGCAGCATGACCTCTTCAAGTATTCTGATGTATTCAAACTGATCCATGATCCCTGGTATGCGATAAATAGGCCCAACACCGTAGTATGAGAAACATCCCCATATCATGATGCTTGCGCAACCATGCTTCACTGTCTTCACAGTGTACTGTGGCTTGAATTCAGTGTTTGGGGGTCGTCTGACAAACTGTCTCCGGCCACTAGACCCAAAAAGAACAATCTTACTTTCATCAGTCCACAAAATGTTGCACCATTTCTCTTTAGGCCAGTCAATGTGCTCTTTGGCAAATTATAACCTCTTCAGCACATGTCTTTTTTTCAACAGTGGGACTTTGCGGGGGCTTCTTGCAGATAGCTTGGCTTCACATAGGCGTCTTCTAATTGTAACAGTACTCACAGGTAACTTTACACCTTCTTTGATCTTCCTGGAGCTGATTGTTGGCTGAGTCCTTGCCATTTTGGCTATTCTTCTATCCATTCGAATGGTAGTTTTTCGCTTTCTTCCATGTCTTTCAGGTTTTGGTTGCCATTTTAAAGCATTTGCGATCATTTTATCTGAGCAGCCTATCATTTTCTGCACTTCTTTATATGTTTTCCCCTCTCCAATCAACTTTTTAATCAAAGTACGCTGTTCTTCTGAACAATGTCTGGAACAACCCATTTTCCTCAGAATTTCATAGAGAAATGCACTGCAACCAGCATGTACAACATTTGCTGCCTTCCTTCCTTAAATAAGGGCAATAATTGCCACCTGTTTTTCAAAGAATGAATGACCTCACTAATAGAACTCCACACTGCTATTATTTTGAACATGCCCCTTTCAATTAGTGATTCAATTACACAGAATCAGCAGCATGCATGTCATGACTGTTGGGTCTGTTGGATTTCTATTACTCTACTACACCTGCTAGTAAATTATTTGCCATGTAGAAATATCATTTCTACTAAAAACAGTGATTGATCCGGTTAGTGATGTCTGACTGCTATTATTTTGAACACAACTGTATATACAGTATATATATATATATATATATATATATATTTATTTTTTTTATTTTTTTTTTTTTTTACATTTTTCCACATTTGTCAAGCTATAACAAAAACAGAATTTTTTTTTCATTAAAGTGTATGTAATGTACCAACAACCTTATTTTTTGTTAAAAGTATGAATAAAAATGATTTAGAAATGCAAATTAGTCAGAGTTCTAAACTTGGACGTGAGGAGAGAAAATCAGAGGTTCAGGAGTTCAAGGAGGATATTACAAGAAGGTAATAGAAAAAAACACAGTAAGAAACAATTTCATGAAAAAATAGATTACAGGGTTGTAAGTTAGTGGAGGGTTATGGATATTTTTTGAAGAAAAAGGATATAATTTAGTGTCACTTTAACTTCTTGCCGCTGACATAACAGGTATGTGTGGTGGTAAAGAACATGAGCATTAACACCCACACAATGCACATATGCATCCATGGTCAGTGCAATCCCTGCACACTCCCAGCACAGTGACTAAGCTCTCGGTTCGATCTAATGATCGGGATTTGGTAGGACAGACTCCTGATCACGTGACCACTGTGATATCCAATTACAGTGATCATATAACGGGCCATCCTTCCCACTCCCAGGGTGTACAGACCCTATTAAAAGGATGCTGGAGTTATGTTGGAAGGGGTTAACCCTTTGAGGACCATAAGATTACGGAAATAATAATTTTTTTTGTTTTTAAAGTTCGTACACTTCAGTTGCTGTAACTAAGCTATTTCATGAAATAATTGGCAAAAATCTAGATCCATTTGTTGTTTGTTGATAAGAACTAATATTTTGACTCAAACCAAAAAAAAAAAAAAAGAGTTTTAAGTTCTTAATCAGATGATACAGGCAATTAAAAACATGGGACAAATATGTCCCTTGGTCCTCAATTTAATGGCAGTAGTGGCTGAATGACGCCTGCAGTTCATGAGGTTTGTCAGACTTGCATTTTCCAGCTAATTCCTTTGTGAACTAGGGAACACTGTGTATGTAGCCTTAGTAACAACCACAAAAACTGGTCAAAAAGCTTCTTGAGCCGTCACCGACTAATTACCAAAAATTACTCCAGTTTCTTAGAGGCAATTTGCCTAAATCGGTCCGCAAGCTGAGTTGCATCAAATTCAAAGACCTGTGAAACACTTAACACTTCTAGGAAACATCTAGGTTAAAATCCAATGTCAAAGCTCTCAAGAAACACGGAACAAAGCCTGCTGAAACTTTCCATAAAGTGCTGGGCACGGAAAAACAATCATGACATCCTGGACAGAAAGAGCATTAAATACACAAAATCCAAATCAATCATCCAGGTTAATGTAACATATGGTTAAAACAAACAACACACTTGTTTGATTATTTATTAAAGATTTCCCTGTAGTACTTCATGAATTTTTCTGCATTTATATGTATTCAAGCTGGACATACACAGCTGTTCTATAAGACAAAAGATCTGAATAACCTAACAGTGCCTTGACTTCTACCTTCTGATGAAAGCGATCTTAAAACTGAACTTCAAGCACTAATAAATGCAGATCATTAAAACACCCTTAAAATTTTAAATGCAAGCAGTTTTAAGCAGGCCATAGATGGTTTGAATCTCGGCTGGTTCAGCAGGGACTGGTCTACATTCGAACCCTGTATGGGCAGATTGAATGTATCTCCTCATCAACTATTGAAGGATCCCATCCCCGATTTTGATTTTGACACTGACATCATAGATTCTCTTGAAATATTGTATACTAATCACTCTGATGAGGACCTCAACTTGTTTACCCAACATCTAGTGACCTCCCCACCTATACAACACACCACCTTTAGACCAAAGTCTACCTTTTACCCATCTTATGCTAAAGGTCCATTTTTAGAAACCTTTTTATTTTATTCAGATTTCCTTAAATTATGAAACAACACACAGTACAACAGTAAAAAACATCACTTTCATAACCTAACCACTGGAGAAAGACAAGCCCTATCCAAGCTCATCAGTAACAATGAAATCATCATCAAGCCAGCAGAAAAAGGAGGTAGTAGTACTGCAAAACAAGTCAGATTACAGCTCAGAAACCAACAGACTACTGTCTGATCTCAACACCTACATCAAACTCCCAAAAGACTGTCTGCTAGATTTTACGTTGGCTGCGGAGTTTTGTTAAAGTGATTCTAAAGGATTTTTTTTTTTAAGTAAAAATAACAAATATGTCTATATTTACCTGATGTGTGCAGTGGATCTTCCTCTTCTCAGGTCCCCCGCCAGCATTCCTGACCCCTCCATCCTGTCAGGTGCCCCCACAGCAAGCAGCTTGCTATGGGGGCACCCACTGCTTCGTATGTCCATTCACACACGGAGCCGCGGCTCGGCCCCACCCCCTCTCTCTTTTCATTGGCGTACTGGCAGTGATTGGCAGCAGTGGGGGCCAATGGCTCCCACATCTGTCTCAGCCAATGAGAGGAGGGAGTCCCTGGATAGCCAAGACTCCAGTGCACATCACTGGATTGATAGGGGCTTAGGTAAGTATTGGAGGGGGCTGTGGTGGATGCTGCACAGAGAAGGTTTTTTACCATCATTTATAGGATGTATGAAGGTAAAAAAGCCTTGAGCCTTTAGAACCACTTTAAAGTAGCACTAGATGGTAACATCATTAATAAAGCCGAACAAGCCTTTTTACTAAAAGAGTTCCACCACACTCCTTTTTTTACCATTTACCTAAGGTACACAAAAGCCTAGATAACCCCCTGGAGACCCATTGTTGCTGCTATGAACAGTATAGCGATTGGTTTCTCCAAATATATCGATTCCATTTTACAGCCACTTGCACAAAACTTACAATCTTACATTAGGGATGGCATCCATTTGCCAGACCAATTGTCATCATACAGTTGGGAATCCACCTTTTTATGGGTGTCTCTAGATGTTACCTCCGTATATACATCTATCCTTCATGATTTTGGTATAATTGCACTCAAAAATTTCCTGTCACTAGATCCCTTCATCAACATCAGGCAAGCCACTTTCATCCTCGAAGCCACTAAATTCTGACACACAATTATTTCAACTTCAATGGCCAATTCTATTTAAAAATACAGGGGACTCTGATGGGAGCCAACTTTGCACCCTCATATGCCAATCTGGGATATTGAGAACATCACCTCATATGGCAATATAATCCATTTGCTAAAAATATCATTTATTTTGGTCGCTACATTGACGATAGTATAGTCATATGGGATGGCCCCCCTGCCTTAGTTGACCAGTTTGTGCAACCACTGCAATCAAAATCCCTTTGGTCTTTTCTGTACATCTGGTAAAGATCCTGATCACCTAGACTTGGGGATAGGTTGCGAGAACTGTAAAAGTATCACCAAAAACTACAATCATCCCACAGCTGGGAATTTCTTCCTACACTAGCTGCCATTACCCTAGTTGGATCAACAACATCCCCAAAAGGCAGTTTTGTCTTCTAAGACAAAATTGCTCCAAGGATTCAGATTACATGCAGCAGAGCCAACATTTGAAACATACATTTCTTAACAAGGGCTATCCGAAACCTCTAATAGATCAGGCATTCACTTTCTATTTAAACAGAAATGTGATGGGAGTCACTTTGGGTGGGGGCCCATGGAACCCAGCTCACTTTTGGAGAGGTGGGGAGACCCCTGTCTCAGCTCCCCATATCCTTATTATGTGTAAGTCACCCTGTGCCTGTTAGGGGTACAGGGTGATCTGTCCTAATAATGTGTAGACATGTCTAGGAGATAGGTGGGGTGGGGGTTGTGGATTGTTTGGTGTTGTGTGGTTGCATCCCATTGTTCTATTGTTTGTCTTGCTTGGGAGCAAACTATTATGGGATGTATGTGTTTATGTGTATTAGCTTAGTGGGGGGTGTCTCCAGCAGCCCTCCCTCCTGATGGGACTGTCTGCTGGTGTGAAGTTTGAATACCCGTGTCTCTTGTTACTTAATGTAGGTTACCCTGCCCTGTTTCATTATGTAGGGAGGGGGGACTGTCCCTTGAGTGTATATATCTTGCATCTGTGTTGAAATAAACTGCCTACCTTCTGGATTGCTTCAAGATTGGTGTCGCCTAGTCTTGTATGGTCTGCTGTGGTGTCTGTTGTTGGTGTTCAGACAGGGAAGCGGTAGTCTAACGGAAGTACCCAAGCGCAGTCTGGGGTCGGTTCCTATACAGGTAAAGCTATTAATACAAATACAGATTGCAAACAACCAAGCAATATTTCCAGATTCACCACCAATTTTTACCAGCAGCATCGTCAGATGAAACATATACTTAAAAAGCATTGGAACATCATGTTTGAGGATCCCCACTTGAAAACCATTATTCTTGATCAACCAAATATTACCTGCAGGAGGGCACTGACCCTCAAAAATAAGGTAGCACCCAGCAAACTTAAAACAAAGACTCCCAGACCCACACTTTCTCTATGTCTGACCCCACTACATGGCATGCAACAATGTCAGAAAGCCTTGTGCAAAATATGCGACTATGTACAATATCGTTAGAAGCATTTTTTTGTAAAAGGCAAATTATACATGATCAAGGATTTTCATAACTGCTCCTCCAATTTAGTGGTTTACTGCCTAAAATGTCCATGCAACCTTTTTTTATGAAGGACGCACTACCCACACCCTCTGTAAGCGTTTTGGAGAACATCGCCGTTTTATAGAGGTGGGTAATGATGAACTTAGTATCCCTCAACAGTTTTTGGAGATACATAACAAAACAACTAGTGGTCTACAAGTCTGGGTTATAGAGTCGATGCCAAACACCTTGCTGCAGCACAGCATTTTCACAAACTTTGCCAACGTGAAACTTACTGGATTTACACACTTGACACTTAATCACCTGGGGGCTCAATGAAGAACTAGAGATAGCCACCATCATATAACAATACCTCCCAGTATATCAGATAACCTAGCTGTGTATCTGTATTGCCTCAACGATATATCTCCAATTAATTATACGTAGTAATAATTCCTACATATGTTTTTTTCCATTGACTTCAGATATTTTTCACTGTTACTATCATCTCATCATGTAAACCCAGCAATGCCATTTTTCATATCAGCATAGTAGCATAATTCTTAAAAGTACCCATATATGTGTTGATTAAAATCATAACATTATTGCATCTGTATGTCCAGATAACTGTTTCCATTCATTTCAGGTTATCATCAGCCCTCACAAGTCACAAGGGTGGTTTTGGAATAATAATAACATATCTTGGAGTGGTCTCTTTTTTTATTGAATCATAGTAGTAAGTACCTATATCCTTCTATTGGGTTAGATAGTTTATACATCCACTCTATTTTTTATTGTTTTATTGTTTGTTTTTCATTTTTATATATTCCTTATTTCATCTCATGATATTCCACACTATCTGCTAATATACTGCTGCTCTATCTTATATGTTTTTATCTTTAAATATTTGCCATTACAATACCATTATAACTATTGTTTTTCCTTATATTGTTCTTATGTGTGTCATTTTTTAATATGCCCTTTGTCCCAGTCTACCACCCCTTTCCCTGGTACTTGTCTTTCATACATTATGTTTCCAATATTAAATAATTGCCACCTGTATGTTTCCCAGGTGTTCACCAGTGCGGGAGTCAAATCTTTTCAAGACCTCAAGGGGGAATATGATCTCCCTAATTTTACGTTTTTTCGCTATATCCAGCTCCGTCATGCTCTGCGGGCTCAGTTTGGTAACTCTGTTTTACAATTCAATTCTAATTGTCTCTTGGATGTGATTATGGGCATGGAACCTAAGAAACTCACGTCCACATTCTATAATGCTTTGCTCCTACCTTCTGCATCATTACTGGCTTATCGCCTTAAAACCCGCTGGGAGGTGAACGTGGGGGATCTGGATGATGAAATGTGGTGGAGGTGTTGTCCTCGGCTAACATGGTTTCCCTGAGGTTGTCGGACTGTCTTACTCAGCTATTTATTATACATAGAACCTACTTGACACCAATTCGATTGTCTAAATACAGGCCGCAATATAGCCCACTTTGTCCTAAATGTGAAGACCCTGATAGTGCTTTCTTTCCTTTATTATGGTTCTGCCCCCTCATATGGGGCTACTGGTCCCACGTGGTCTGGTTCCTTCATAATAAGATGGGTTCTCCCCTTACCCTGTGCTCTAAACAGTGTCTGCTTGGACTTCTTCCTAGCTCAGAAACTGACAAATTTCAAACTTTTTTGAATGAGACGCTATTTGTGGCTAGACTTCTGCTTGCCTGTATATGGTTGCAGGCGCTGACGCCTATGTTTTCACAATGTATAGCTGCAGTAAATAGTACTTTACCTTAAAATAAGGTCATTTATATGCATAGAGGATGCCCTGCTAAGTATCACAAAGTTTGGGATAGATGGCTTGACTCTACATCTACTTGTGACAAGGAGGAGGTGGAATAATTACTTTTTGTAAATTTATTATGTTGGTTGTTCTTATGCTGGTCCTCCTTTCCTTGCCTACAGCAAAGGCTCTATAATCTGTATAATACTTTACTCGTTTGTATATTTGTCCTATGGTTTTTTGTTGTTGAATGTGAGATGTGGCTGCATATCTGTTCCTCTCAATAAAATTTTGCTTGATTAAAAAAAAAAATAATTGCCACTGAGCTTACTGAGCCATGTAGTTCTATGTACCGCCCCCATAACCCACCCATTCAGCCTATATATAGCCCGCCCATGTTGCTTGTATGATAGCTTGACAAAGGAGTGCACATGTCTGATCGGGACTTCACACATGCTCAGAAACGCGTTGCTTCTCCTCTTCCCCTTAGGTGACATCACAACGCTGTATGTCTACAGATGCCTGTGCTCCATGGTGCGTTCCATCTCAGCTTCCTGTGATAGAGGTGCCCTCTAGCTTCCCTGTTCCATACCGTCTGTACATCTGCCGTGCCCGAGCACTGAGCCTGACATCCAGACAGCCCCACCACCCACTCTACATATGAGCCTTTATTTCACTCTGAAAATGTGAGTGTACTTACCCTTGATTTTACCATTAAACTGCAACAGTCTACACTTAGAGGCGTTGTGTCTTCTTCTGTCTTACATATTATTGGAGCTGGCTTCTGCTCTCTACACAGGCTGCCAAGTGGATGGACCATTTTATTACTGGACTTTTCATTAGACAGTCCATATATTTTATTTACTACCTCTTTGGTTCCATGAGCCTGTTATTTCCATTGTATTCTGAATGTACCCAAGCTGACCGATCAACAAATCAACCTGTCAGATTTTACATGCAATTATTTCTAGCGGCTATTATAGAAGGTAGCAGTAATCATTGTGTTCTCCTGGCGGGGTCAGCTCCCCTCACCCCCTGCTGGTTGTCAAAACCAGGTACCCGCTAGCCCCAAAAAAGTGCCAAAAGTGGCACTGGAGGAGGGAAGGGTGCAAACAAGTGGAGCTTCCCCTTTTGGGTGGAGCTCTGCTTTGGGCAAGCACCAATTTCTGCCTCTCAGTTATGTTTCCACTGACACCATTGATCTTTTTAGCTATCTGTAAGGGGGTAATTCTTCCCAATGACCACAAGTGTAAGGAGCATTCTTCTGAGTAACCATCACACTAATGTACCAAGAGTAGTAGATATAGTAATTTCTAGTAGGGATTCCCTAAGATCGGAAAGTTACTTCAAGGGTTGCTCTGTGTTAAAAAGGTTGAGAAAGGCTGCTTTATACATTACACAACCATGTCCTATGTAAGGGGATGAATATACAATTAGTGCTCCAGAACAGGGGCGGACTGACCAATTGGAAACTCGGGCACTGCCGAGGGCCCGGGGTCAGTAGGGGGCCCCATGAGATGCCCCTGGTACCTTTTCCATAGGCTTTTTTGAGTTTGGGCAAGGACACAGGGGCCCCATGATCCCCTATTGCCCAGGGGCCCCATGAATAGTCAGTCCACCCCTGGTAACCACAGATCCCAACAACTGCATGCATACAGGGAGCAAAGAGCAGCCCTGGATGTAAAAATTTGCATCCAGAACCATTCATCTGTCCCTGACTGTGTGTGTCCAGATGTGCAGTTACATGTGTACAGCCACTGATTCTGGCAACCTGTCATTGATTTGTACAGGCTGTTGGCCATGACTGTACACAAACATTTGGGCACAAAAATACACTCCTTTTTGATGGCTTGTGACCAGGACTGTATGTACATGTGGTAGGAAGCCCCCGTTTTCTTGCTCTCCTCTTCCTCTTTTTTTGCCAAGAATACATATTTTAGCACAATGAGCCCCTTTCCTCCCTTCAAACCAAGTATGTGTAAATTTCAGAAGAGGTTTCCAAAAAAAAAGAATTATGTTGCTAATTATCTTCTAGTACTACATGGATATGGGATGAAGCATGTGTATTGTATTTTTTATTGCACAAACGGATGCATACTTCAAATGGATTCAACTTACCAGAACCACATAGCGTTGACATTTTTCTTAATAAATGGAAAAATTATTTCTGAAAATCATCATAAAATTAATTAATTGCATACATGCATGCACAGTGATAATTATGTCCAGATATAAACACTCTTTGTAATACAATGAGAGTACATTAGGAACAAGACAAGTCAATTTAGTGGTTTTCCTTTATTATTCACAGAAAAAAAACAATAAACAAATCATTGGTTGTTTCAAGTAAAAAGGCTCACTTCATCCAAAACAGGCTAACTGAATGACCCACTGCTTTCTTATATGGACACCATTGGTGAGATCTCCGAGCCCAAAGAGGTCGGAAGTGACGTAACGCGTAGGGTGGATACTAATCACGCAGTATTTGGGATTGGCACAAATGGCTGTTGAATGATGATTATACTGACTTGCTCAAGACTACATGGGAGCAGATTTTCATATGATATTTTTAAATAAAAGTGAGATTTTGTGGTATATGCAATTTTCGTTCTTATTTTACCTGGTAAGTTTGGATGGAAAATGCCCCGGAGTTAATTCTCAGCAGACATGAGCCCCACACTGGACACTCTATGGACACTTCTTATTTCATGGACACTTGTCACAGGTGTATGTATACATATATATACACACACACACACACATTTCTTTTTGCTTAAAGCGGAGTTCCACCTTTTCGGGGGGGGGAGCGGTTACCTGGTTTTGACAGGTGCCCGCTCCCACTTCTGGCTCAGTTCGCCACGGCAAAGTGAGACGGAAGTTCGGCCCCCTCCTTCCTCTGGCAGTCTTCTAGGAACCTTCACAGGTCCCAGAAGACTGCCGGACCAATCAGGAGGTGCATCTTGACTTGCGTATGCACAGTGGGCACCAGGCTGCGAAGCTGCAAGCTGTCACAGCGTGGTGCCCACAGTTAGGATGCCGGCATCATGGAGAAGAGAAGGAGAGGAGGGACAGCACGGGTGAGTACATTGCTGGACCCTGGGACAGGTAAGTGTGTATTTATTAAGTTAGCATCTACAGTTTTTGTAGCTGCTGCCTTTTAATAAATACAAAACGGCTGAAACTCCACTTTAAATAATTTTTTTTTTACAAAATAGTTATATAATATATATTTTTGTGCTGGAGATACTTTTTTTATTTTCCTTTTTTTAAAATAATGGTTTAAGTACTGGCAGCTTTTTCATTGTAGGATATTTAGATAGAGACAAGCTCAAATAGGGTGCATTACATATTTTAATAAAAAATACTTTTTTATTTTCTTTGCACTGATTGGGTATTCTTCTGTGCTTGCTACACCTTTCCCTGTGTGTAACTAGACATGCAGCTAAACCCTCCTATTCTGCAATAAGCCAGACTGAATATAATCTTGAAGCTTTGTTACCAAAACAGGGTGGGGTGAAACTATTGGAAAAACAGATGAGAAATACATGCAATCAAAGTATGAAACACAAAGAAGTAACTAAGCTGCAGATGGCAATAGGTCCATGCTCACCAGTGATGCTGCCTGTAGGGGATGTAAATTTAGTCCACAACATGTGCCGCAAAGATGATAGCTGGTTTCCTCTCCCTCAGTTCTTAAGATGGAGTCTGAGCTTCCAGGTGTAGACATAAAATATGTGTATCATAGACATACCTACTTATTTTAAATATGAGTACATTGAATCTAATGTACTGCATATCGTGCATTAAAATAGTGAAGCGCTCCCAAATTATCTAAAAAAATTATTCAATAAGTGAAGAATAACATAGACACTTCTCATAAATACCCATATACTATTAACTCTTAATAGATCTGTGATAAAAAATACCAAAATATACAATTCATAATATATGCCCAAATAACAGTGATAAAACCAATTGACATGATACTACTAATTCATAATAATGTGACAAATCGTGGTACTTGTGACACAACTGAATATCAAAAAAAGGTATATATAGTGATACTACGATAGGTAAATACATATATCTGTGGTGAATCCTATAACAAATTAGAAAAAATTGCTTCTTAAATCCAAAAATATATAAATAAATAAATAAACTCGGTGTTTCAAAAAAAACTCAGATAATCCATGCAAAAAAAATTGTGAAACACTCTGTGATCTTCACTTCTAGTGCTCAGGAAAGGAATCCTCCAACGGCAGAAATGCCTGCTCACCTCCCCTCCTCGACCCACACAGGGCCAAAAGGCAAAAAGGCTCTCCTTAAAGGCAATCTTTTCCTCCAAGCACCTCAGGCAGGAACCTCAGGACTTCCACTCCACCTCCTCTCACCACGTCATATAGGGCACAAACAGAAACTTCCCATAGTATAACACCGTTTTATTGTGAATAATGACCCTGATGAAGTCACGACGCACGTGACGCAACGCGTCGGAACGCCATTCCCAGCACGTTATTACGTCACTTCCGGTCACGTGGGGACGTTTTTGTCCGGACGCAGCGGCCATATTGGTTTCCCTCCCTGCATGAGAGTACACCCATGATGTGAGGTGAAAAAGCGCTGTATCCAAAGTTACCATGTGAGTTGGAAAGTTTGTTATGTTTTATTATTCACAATAAAACGGTGTTATACTATGGGAAGTTTCTGTTTGTGCCCTATATGACGTGGTGAGAGGAGGTGGAGTGGAAGTCCTGAGGTTCCTGCCTGAGGTGCTTGGAGGAAAAGATTGCCTTTAAGGAGAGCCTTTTTGCCTTTTGGCCCTGTGTGGGTCGAGGAGGGGAGGTGAGCAGGCATTTCTGCCGTTGGAGGATTCCTTTCCTGAGCACTAGAAGTGAAGATCACAGAGTGTTTCACAATTTTTTTTGCATGGATTATCTGAGTTTTTTTTGAAACACCGAGTTTATTTATTTATTTATTTATATATTTTTGGATTTAAGAAGCAATTTTTTCTAATTTGTTATAGGATTCACCACAGATATATGTATTTACCTATCGTAGTATCACTATATATACCTTTTTTTGATATTCAGTTGTGTCACAAGTACCACGATTTGTCACATTATTATGAATTAGTAGTATCATGTCAATTGGTTTTATCACTGTTATTTGGGCATATATTATGAATTGTATATTTTGGTATTTTTTATCACAGATCTATTAAGAGTTAATAGTATATGGGTATTTATGAGAAGTGTCTATGTTATTCTTCACTTATTGAATAATTTTTTTAGATAATTTGGGAGCGCTTCACTATTTTAATGCACGGGATTTTTGACTTGTTGGTTGAGTTTGAGTGATTGCAGCTAGTAGATAGG
Source organism: Staurois parvus (assembly GCF_062004578.1). Taxonomy (NCBI): domain Eukaryota; kingdom Metazoa; phylum Chordata; class Amphibia; order Anura; family Ranidae; genus Staurois; species Staurois parvus. The sequence goes on from NW_028317962.1 coordinate 6,537,033, forward strand.
GTCCTACCCATATTAAGCGCAGGAGGATATCCCCCCCTTTTTTTTAATGTACTGCATATACATTCATGTATGTGAAATCGATGTGCCAAACCACTGCACAGAGCAGGTAAGTATAACATGTTTGTTATTTTTTTTTAAATCTGCCTTTACAATCACTTTACCCTAACCTAAACACCTAAACCAAAAACTTAAAGTGGTTGTAAAGCCTTAATGCACCAGCCCCCCCCCCTTCCTTTTATTAATTGAGCCCCATCGCGATCAAGAGCTGTGCATGAGAGCAGCGGCAGTCCCAGCTTTGTCCCTCCTCACAGGCACATTGATAGCAGCAGGAGCCATTGGTTGCCGCTGCTGTCAATCAAACTCTGCGTTGAGGGAGCAGAAGGTGGGGCTTTGCCCCGCTGTCTGTATGTATGGAGGCAGCAGGGCTTGGGAGCAAGCCCACATGAGTGCCCCGATATGGAGGCACTGGATGAAGAGGAGGAGCTAAAAGCTCCAGCTGGGGACTGAAGAAATGGAGGATCAGGGCTGCTCTGTGCAAAATCATTGAGCAGGGAAGTATGACATGTTTGTTATTTTAGTTTAAAAAAACAATGAAGCTTTAAAATCACTTTAACCCTTAAAACTGGATACTTATCTTTTCAGCACTGAAAGTATCCCATTCTAAAACCTTACAGTCTCTGCAATCGTATAGCTGTGATATCTGTGCAATCAAAGAAACGTGGTTCATGAGCTGTATGTGCACAATTTAGCTCAGAAAGAGTAAAGGCCATACAATCTCTAGGCAGGCTACACAGTGAAAAGCTACCAAATTTCAACATTTCAGGTATAGAGTCCTACTATGGATGAGGGTTTTGTAGTAAAAGTGTGCTCTTCCTTTAAATTTTGCTGTTACTGTTGCTTTTTTAGTGGACTTCTATACAACTTTTTTGGATTTGTAAACTGTTGTTTGCTGGATTACCAAGGGTTAAATTTAAGATAGTTTAAGCCAGATCTGCATGTGTAACATTCTTTTAACATCAGCGTGCTTGAAAAGAGTTCCAATATTTCCTAGTCTGAGCCAAAATTCTGCTGCCCATAGCAGCGTTGGCTCTACTATGTGTTTGATCTCTATTCTGATAAATTGTCTCAATGTGCTCCATATTTCTGGAATCCAGGTAAGAGAAGAAAGAAGGATAATAGCTCTAGGTGTTAAACTTCTGGACTGCAGATTTGAAGCCCAACTACAGCATGGTCAGCCCCCTTCCCCACAACCACCATCCCATTCTGAGGTTCTGGGGCCTCTATATGGTCTGTTGACAGCATGGGTCCTCCTCCTCTTATCCCTGTGATGGTGGTGGGTGGCACATTCTTTGCAGCACTTTCCTGTGAACCCATGTTGGCTTAATAATGCACCCTCAGGGGTTGTATCTATGATGTCCTGTGCTCTCCGAAAATAGGTTGAATGATGCCAGGTGTCATTCATTGTAGAAGTGGACTGGTGCTGGATGAGCCTTTGGAGATCAACACCAGAGAGCAAGTGAGAACTGTTGTTTCATTTTCAGTATTGGTAGGCAGTTTATTTTTTATTTTTTTCTCTGGAGTTTAACGGGTTTTAAAATTAAAACAGTTCAACACCAGTTTAAGGGAAAGGAGACTTTTAAACACCCTGTTTGCACCCGCCCCCACTGAGCGGAACTAAACTATCACCCCTTCCTTAGATTACGCTCACCTAGTTCTAGTACCCCGGTGTTTGCTTCTATTTCCCACTGGCTGCATGTGTACAACAGTACAGACTTTGACATTGTATTTGTTGAAGTTTGTGCGTTTTAAAACGGATATTTTATATCTTTTTTAATGCAAAATATAAAACCTACTAAGTAATAGAAAGAGATAGCGCTGCCTTGCTGCTCACCTCTTGGGTAGAGTGGCAGTTGAGAGCTATAAGCATGCAGCTGTTGACCTTTTTCCATCAAAATGGTGGTGGACAGCACTATCAATAGCTCATATTCAAACAGGGTGTGGACAAGGTGATCCACCCAGCTCTACCCATATAGTTACGGCACTACCTTAACCCAGAGAACTGGGGAAGGATTCAGATTCATAGACCAAAACCAAACATGGATAGGTTTTTCTCTGTAATATATTGGGTTTTTTATAAATCATCTATGAAATAAAATCTACAAGATACGGAAATAATAGTCAATTCATGTTTGGTTTGAGTCTATGAGTGTGAAAGCATGCCCATATGTCGCTAGACTCCCCACCACCCCCACATGCTCTGATTGGGTGCTAGAAGGGAGAGACACAAATGGAGGTGGCCATTGGTGTGTCCACAAGGTTGACTGCAGTCATGTGACAGGCAGACAATTCAGAGAAGAAAGAGCTCAGGTCAGAGTATCAGAGAGCTTCTGGAGGCAGGGAAAATTGACCCCAGCCCCAAAATCATAAAAGAAACATTAGGTAGATCAGTCCACCCCAGGGGCGGACTGACCATTTGGAAACTCGGGCACTGCCCGAGGGCCGGGGGGTCAGTAGGGGGCCCCATGAGATGCCCCTGGTACCTTTTTTATAGGCTTTTTTGAGTTTGGGCATGGACACAGGGGCCCCATGATGCCCTATTGCCCAGGGGCCCCATGAGTTGTCAGTCCACCCCTGGTCCACCCGCATGCTGCCAATGCAGACATGCCCTTTTGACATTGCTGTCCAACACTACTATGGCAGGAAGACGGCAATGGCACATGTTCATGATGCATACTTATGGCTCTTGGCCACCTATAAGCAAGGTAAATGATCCTGATTGTTGCCACTGCAGTGACGTTCACAAGCACATACAAATATAATAATTCATATATAACATAAAAAATAACATAAAACATAGTTACCATATAAAATCAAAAATGTGTTATTTTTTCCTGAACATAGGAAAGAATGCATAAAACCACTATAAATTCCTTTTAAGAAACTGGAATACATCGATAGTCTCATCTTCTGAAAAGACAACCATAGATTTCTCGAATCAGGATAGTCAATCTCCCAATATAAAACTAAAACTAGAAGCAGATGTCACCAGAGAATATATCTTTGAAATTGAAAAAAGATATGTGGAACATTACAGCGCTTGCATCAAGAATTAAATGTGGAGACTGTAGGAAATCTAATATTTAATGATTCCATATCTTTTATATAAATCACATTCATACGGTGGTAGATATAGCACATTTATGTGAAATCCTATATCTAATCTGCGTTTACCTATGTCTCCCTGGATTCTGGTAAGTTACAGCACTGGATGGAGAATTACAGAAACCACTGAGGGACAATGCCAGGGGTAAATGAAAGCACATTTACTTTCAGATTATTGATTTCAGTAGAAAACACATTTCCAAAAGCCTGTAGACAGAACGTACTTCGAACGGCATAGGCTATTAGAGGTTACATTCTGTTATTGGAAGATCAAAGACTGCAGAATATTGCTTACCATGACAAATGTGATCTAAAGAAATGGTTTGTTAAGCCTAATAACCGTCATAAATAAATGTGTAAAAGTTTCAGGGATTTATTAGAATGAAATAATTTTAAAATAAAGGTGTTGAAGGATGAACACTGTAGATATATAGTTAACTTCCTGTCCGGTGGAAGCATTTTGCTTGACCCTCCTTTAGCTAAGGTAAGTGCAAATTAGGTACAACATTCTGCACAGCAAAGTTTCTCAGGATTAGTAGAGAAGGCAACACTAGGATCAATAACAATGTGTAAGTTGAAGGGACCTTTTGCAAACAAATTTCACTTCACTTTTTGGCAAATAATGTTGGAAGTTGCCATCAGCTAGTTTGCTGCACTTTGCATATCGCTCTTTGCCTTTAACTAGACATACCAGAAAGATTTTCTACAAAGAATAAAATATTGACTATTCTTAAATGGGACATGAGAACAGATGGGTTGTGACACCATGTCCCAAAACTACTAAGACCAATACTTTGATTGTATATTCTACACACAATTGACCTAAGGGTGCCAAATAATAACTTCACATATTCGTAAAAAGAAACATACAAAATGTATTTCATATTTAAAAAATTATTAATATAAAAAATCCTTATCCATTTTTGTATTAATTATATTTTAACTTTCAAATAAAATTTGTACGTTTTTTACTAATGTGTGAAGTTATTTGGTACCTTTAAAGTCCATTATGTGTACAATAAACATCAAAATATCTGCAAAAAAATTAAAAATAAAATCGTAGTTTAAAAACTTATAAATGTAACAAAAATTTAAACAAAAGTGTTCCAAAAATCCTTACAGTGTTCCTTTAAAAGGGAGTTTTTTCATGTTGGGTCTGCCCCAGCAGAGGGTTCCTAAGATGGCTAGAAAGCTACTTCTACATATCTTTACTGACATCAGATGTTTAATTGCTTTGTGTTGGAGGAGGACCCACAATATTCAAGCTGCATTCTCACATTCAAGAAGTCAATTTCATGGAAGCACTTACAGAAGGAATGAATATTATTTTTGCAATTTTCAGATGGATGTGCGGTCCCTAGGTACGCATGGATACTTCCTCACTAGCATAGAATAGGAGACCAGGACTTCAATTCATGGGAAATTAGGCACTGTAGAATCCTCTATCACACCCAAAAATCATTAAATACTCCCCTTTCTGTCCTCTCCGGCCCATCCGAACATGGACCGCTTGGCACCCCACTTTGGTGCCTCCACCAAACAGTGCCTCATGATCTCCAAATCCTTCCAGCAGACCAATAGCTGATACCAGCACTTTAACCCAAGCATTGTACACAGACAAGATGTTGAGGTCAATGGCATGGTGTGGGGGGGTGGGGCAGTTACTGGAACTGACCCCCTGTTTGGCTCTCTCTGCAGCAGCTGAAAGCTGACTTCTCCTTTCTCTCCCTCTGGCTTTCAGCTGCTGCAGAGAGAGCCATACAGGGGATCGGTTACAGTAATTGCCCCCTTGCTGCACCCATCATCCTCCCTGTGCACCATACGTTTCCCCCTGCTGCCCAGGTTCCCCCCCGCGTGTGCCCCCACAGTGCTGCCGGCTTCCCCCTTTTCCCTTTCCTTCTCACCAGCAGCTGTGTCACGTACCTGGATAGTGAGCCTGATATGAAGAGGCAGGCTTCCCGTACAACTCCAGCTCAAGGACTGCTGATGGTGAGACAGCAGTCGCAGGGGCACGGTGGGGTATGAGTGCCTGAGATCAGTCCAGCAATAGCAGGTGAGCTAATGAGTTGCAGACAAGGAACAGGGTTCTGAAGTAGCCGTGCGGGATGGATGGATACTCGAACGCAACGTGCTGAGGATGCAGGGTCAGACGAGCCGGGTTCGGTATCGGTCAGGCAGATCAGGCTTACAGCGGCAGGAGGAAGAGTAGTCAGGTAACAGGCCAGGTTAGCAACGGAAGATCAATCAGACAGGAGCGGAGACAGAAGAATAATCCAAGACAAGCCAGAGGTCAGGGCAGGAAGCAATCAAGCGGAGATCAGGAACAGGCTGGTTCGGTATCAGGAGTCAATCACAGGAATCAGGGAACACAAGCAGGGAAAAGACCACACGGCAATGGGACAACTACTGCAGCCAGTTTAAATAGCCCTTTTGGCGCCAGCATTAGTGACAGGCGCTCGCCCGCATGTGTGAGTGTGCATGCTGATGTCCCAGTACCTGCACATCTGTTTGACTGGTAAGGACTCTGCGCATGCGTCTATTTGTACGCTGTGGAACTTCACCTGCACTATGGCCAGGCCTTCCCTGACAAGCTGCCAGCACACAGTAGAATGCTTCTGGATGGAGAATGGAGGAATGGTCTGGTAAATATGTCCCATTTGCCAGCCCTTTTCTTTCCTAAGTGAACACAATCAGTGATACCGTTGTGTTCAAAATAATAGCAGTCAGACATCACTAACCTGATCAATCACTGTTTTTGGTAGAAATGATATTTCTACATGGCAAATAATTTACTAGCAGGTGTAGTAGAGTAATAGAAATCCAACAGACCCAACAGTCATGACATGCATGCTGCTGATTCTGTGTAATTGAATCACTAATTGAAAGGGGCAAAATAATAGCAGTGTGGAGTTCTAATAGTGAGCTCATTCATTATTTGAAAAACAGGTGGCAATTATTGCCCTTATTTAAGGAAGGAAGGCAGCAAATGTTGTACATGCTGGTTGCAGTGCATTTTTCTCTGAAATTCTGAGAAAAATGGGTCGTTCCAGACATTGTTCAGAAGAACAGCGTACCTTGATTAAAAAGTTGATTGGAGAGGGGAAAACATATAAAGAAGTGCAGAAAATGATAGGCTGCTCAGCTACAATGATCGCAAATGCTTTAAAATGGCAACCAAAACCTGAAAGAAGTGGAAGAAAGCGAAAAACTACCATTCGAATGGATAGAATAGCCAAAATGGCAAGGACTCAGCTAACAATCAGCTCCAGGAAGATCAAAGAAGGTGTAAAGTTACCTGTAAGTACTGTTACAATTAGAAGACGCCTATGTGAAGCCAAGCTATCTGCAAGAAGCCCCCGCAAAGTCCCACTGTTGAAAAAAAGACGTGTGCTGAAGAGGTTACAATTTGCCAAAGAACACATTGACTGGCCTAAAGAAAAATGGCGCAACATTTTGTGGGCTGATGAAAGTAAGATTGTTCTTTTTGGGTCTAGTGGCCGGAGACAGTTTGTCAGACGACCCCCAAACACTGAATTCAAGCCACAGTACACTGTGAAGACAGTGAAGCATGGTTGCGCAAGCATCGTGATATGGGGATGTTTCTCATACTACCGTGTTGGGCCTATTTATCGCATACCAGGGATCATGGATCAGTTTGAATACATCAGAATACTTGAAGAGGTCATGCTGCCTTATGCTGAAGAGGAAATGCCCTTGAAATGGGTGTTCCAACAAGACAACGACCCCAAACACACCAGTAAACGTGCAACATCTTGGTTCCAGACCAACAAGATTGACGTTATGGAGTGGCCAGCCCAATCCCCGGATCTTAATCCAATAGAAAACTTGTGGGGTGACATCAAAAATACAGTGTCTGAGGCAAAACCAAGAAATAGAGAAGAACTGTGGAATGTAGTCCAATCATCCTGGGCTGGAATACCTGTTCACAGGTGCCAGAAGTTGGTGGACTCCATGCAACACAGATGTACAGCAGTTCTCAGAAACAGTGCTTATACAACCAAATATTAATTAAGAGATTGAAAGGAAAGCAAAATCTTCAAACATTTTTCAGTTTATATAGTGAATGTTTGAGTTTGTAAAGAAGAATACAAACACTGCTATTTTTTGAACAGTCTAATATTCACTTTTCTTCAAATTTTTTTAGAGGAACAACACAAATTTGATATATTTTTCTTCATGTTTTGATTTGGAATAGAATGTGTAGTGTTCCCAATGCATTTGTGTGTATGGAAATAAAAGCTATTAGAAGGATTTTGAGCTTTATTCACTTTTTTCAACACACTGCTATTATTTTGAACACAACTGTAGGTACCGATCACTTGCTGTGTCCATTCATAACTGAAGCATCGTAAACTGTGTTTTTTGGGGGGAATGGGGGTCTGTCGGCAGCAGCTCTGTTACCCACTACTGACCCCTGCACTCTATGTGCATTACTCACTCGTGACCCTTGTATTCTGTGCATTACAAAAATCCTGACACCAGCATTTTTTATATTATACACACCTAATACTGTATGTTGCATACTTTTGACTATGTACAAGTTTTAAACCCCTCCAAATGTTAGCACAATTTTGCCACACCCAAATTTCTCTACGACACACACACTGCCTGCAGGCTAGGGGGCAGGGTGGTTGGGCTCAGAACCTGTCAGATAGGGGGACCCTGTCAGATAGACTGTACAAACTCCATGATTTTTAACAGCAGCCCTGCTCCAGCCATATAGGTGCTTTATCAATGAGGTTGCCAGTTTTACTCCAAATTGGACCCTTGTTTCTAAAAATTTAATTTACATGGTTGGTATATGAAAGTAATTTACTCACTGGTTATTCTGAGCTCAATGTAAGTACAAGATGAATCAGAATCTATGCAAACTGTATTATCAGCAGTGACAACTTAATTACTTTTATCACAAACATCACAAAAGAAATAAAGTAGGGACTGAACAAATTCTGATCTGTGTGTAGCCCTCCCAGTTCAACAGTAGTCAATCATTAGATAGGCTTCTGTTGAACGGTTCTGTTGGAAAACCTCCTTTGATTAGCGGCTTTCAGCCACTTGGCTGCAGTGCTGATCATTGTATTCTGATGACAGAAGAGTCCCACTGTCAGAATACAGTACAATAGCACAGTGGGGGAGATTCCTGCAACCACCTTGCTTGTGTGCATGCAGAAATCTGTCAGGTATTTTTTCAGCCTACTGGTTGAATAAAACATTTTTAAAAGTGCACCCAGCTTAAGGATAAGTGCACCTAAGTCAGGTTTCTATTCACTTCCTCTCCCATAGACACAACAGGAACAGGGGATTTATCTCCAGGTTTCCCCATTGAAGGATTTCCCCTCACTTCCTGTTCCTGTGAAAAATCTAAAATGTTGGATTTCCCATTATTGTCTGTACCAATAATGCAGGTGAATGTCTAAAGTGGGGACAGCAATATGAACTTTTTAACCCTTCCAACAGAAGAATGAAAGAAACCTTTTGGGCTTTTTTACAATTTAACCCTGAGGTTCTTTAACCCCTTCCCACATGAAAGAAAAATATAATTGAAATATATTTTTAAAAAAATCTGAAGAATATATTTAAAAACTGTATATGTTTAAAAATATATATTTTTTAAATATATTCTTCAGATTTTCTTTAACATATAAAAAGTCATTTTAACATATATTTTTAAATATACTTGTAAAGGCATTCCAAAAATGTAGATTTGTATTTTTAAAGACATACAGTATATTTGAATATATTGAATATGGCCCAAATTGTAGTATTTCAAATATATTTCAATATATTTGGGAAGGATATTTTTAAAATATATTTCAAATATATTTTTCTTCCATATGGGACAGCCCAGTGCATAATATATGTGGCAGCACAGTGGATGGCTAAGTGCCGCATATATTCATGTAGCACTACCCCCTTAGGAGTTGCAGAAGGTTTGGGTCCCTTTATAGTCCTGCACAGTAAGCAAAACGCATTTCCAAAGAGAAAACAAAAAGAGGGCACAACGGCCTATTGCATTATCGTAAAAAATATATTTATTAAAAGGATAAAAAGAAGATATCATACTCACTCCTAAAATAAATTTTAGAGTATTTTTTAATTACCTTTGCAGTAATATTGTGTGACATAAAAAAATAAGTGCCATCTAGTGGCCATAATGCAGAACTTTCCCCTTTCACACTTGATCTGCAAAGAATATAGCTGGAGAACCTTTGCATTTCCCCATTAACATAGAATGAATTTATATACATTGTTGCTGGATAAACAGCTATGCAATTTTCTTTATAAATACAACCCAAAATGAGTGTTCCCTGTATTCTAATCACCACTTTCTGTAGTTTTTAGAAAGCGAGATTACACAGGACAGAATTGTATGAGGTTTCACATGGCAGAATAATGTGGCAACAACTAGCAGATCTGTTAAAAATCTTTAAAATGCTTGTAAAATCAGTCTGTGATTTTTACATGGAATAACATTAAATTGGGTTGATTTTCTGCACAGTATGCTTAGTTTCTAAGGAGGCATCAGCAGAAGTTGAGTTGCGTCATATACTGCCTGAGGTTTGATACCTGTTATTATAAATCTAGAACTTTAAAATGTATTCAGTTCAAGAAGATACATCTATTTGTTTTCTAAACTAGAAGTTAAAGTGATTAAATTTTAGTTATGAGTATTCTTCACAGAATTGCTGCCTACAGGGCCAGCAGCCAACAGGAAAATGTGAATGCTCTTAGCGCCACCTACAGGCTTGAAGAGATAGTGCACTGAACATATCCATATTTGTATTTGCTAGGAGAGAATTCCATGCTATTTTATTAATAGAAAATATTGCAAATAAAAAATAAAAAAACAGCCTTTAATTCAGAAAGCCAGAACATTTTATAATGTCAAGTGTCAACATGACCTATGAAAAGTATAGAAAAGAGGAAGAGATTTTGGAGTATGGTACATAAATATCCAAAAAACTGTTTTTCAATCAATAATCTGTACAAAATATTTAAAATGACAAGGACAAGGCTGTACATACAAGACAAGACCTCTGTACATTATATTATGTAAAGCCTTCTTCTTGAAATATTTAAACTTTTAGATATTTTGTATAGATTAAAAAAAATTTTTGTATTTATGTACTGTGCACCGAGATCTCTTTCTCTTTTCTATACCTGGGCAATTTGTGAGTTGGGGCACAATTCCTCCTTTTGTAGTGTGTGTTTTGTGTATATACCATCAGCAACACAGTGGCTAAATGGTTAGCACTTCCACCTGCAGTACAAGGGTCATTGGTTTGATTCCCAGCAAAGGCACCACCTGCCTGGAGTTTGCATGCTCTCCCTGTGCCTCCCATACTCCAAAGACATGCTAGTAGGTGAATTGGTTCCTGTCTAAATTGGCCTTAGAATGTAAGTTAGGGCCCTTAGACTGTACACCCCTTGAGGTTTAGGGACTGATGTGAATGTATAATATATATGTAAAGTGCTGCATAAATTGATGACGCTATATAAGTACATAAAATTAATATACTATTTGTCCAGGGCCAATACTCCATCCTCAGCCCAATTTTAGTTTTGCAATTTTCAAGGTCCCCCAAAAAATGTGTGACTGCCCAGATTGATGATCATGTAGCCTAAAATGTGATTCTGGGCCCCCATTTGGGTCTGCAATAAATATGCATTACTTGTTCCAAACAAACGGAAGTCCAAGGGAAAAGGAGATGTATGGGAGCTCACAGAGGATGTTGCAAGGGGGCGTAAAAGCACAGTAAGAAATGATTTAATGAAAAATAGATTACAGGGCAATTAAAGAGTAACTCTTTTGTTGAGGAAAAAAAACATGTCTCTCTGGGTGATCTACATACAATGCAAGGATTGTAACACACTGTTGCAGATCCCTACCTTTTGTTATTCTGAAGAATAACAAAAGGTAGTGAATGTGAATGAGAGTGATTGTATACTTATCAATAAGCTGCTGCACTTTCAGAGTTTTAATGAGCAAAGTTGCAAGGTCTGCATCCCTCTAACCATTTCCCTTTGGGTGTATCTCACCAAAAATGGCATTTGTGTTACAGGGGATGCCCAAAATCTGACTTCTGGGAAAATCAGTGGGCCAATCACACAAGCGGGAATTACATTTCTGGGGGGAGTTCTGTAAATCATCAGGAAAGGTAATTTTTAATAACATCCAATAACAATATGATTTGTGTTGCAATTGTACATTTAGCATGTAAACAGTATACTTTTGGTTTAGTTTGGGTAATTGTATCATCAAATTGCTTTTTTTCAGTGCTACGAGTCTACATGCACTGCTCAAAAAATTAAAGGAACACTTTGAAAACACATCAGATCTCAATGGGGAAAAATCTCATGCTGAATATATATATACTGATATGGACTGAGTAATGTGTTAGAAATGTAAGGATGCCCCATCGTTTGATAGAAATAAAAATGATCAACCTACAGAGGACTGAATTCAAAGACACTCCGAAAATCAAAGTGAAATAATTATGCAGCAGACTAGTCCATTTTGCTGAAATTTCATTGCAGCAACTCAGAATGGTCCTCAGTAGTTTGTATGGCCCCACGTGCTTGTATGCATGCCTGACAACGACGGGGCATGCTCCTAATGAGACTACGGATGGTGTCCTGGGGTATTTCCTCCCAGATCTGGACCAGGGCATCACTGAGCTCCTGGACAGTCTGAGGTGCAACCTGGCGGTGTAGGATGGAATGAAACATGATATCCCAGAGGTGTTCTATTGGATTTAGGTCAGGCAAGCATGGGGGCCATTCAGTGGTAGTAATTTCTTCATCCTCCAGGAACTGCCTGCATACTCTCACCACATGAGGCTGGGCATTGTCGTGCACCAGGAGGAACCCAGGACCCACTGCACCAGCGTAGGGTCTGACAATGGGTCCAAGGATTTCATCCCGATACCTAATGGCAGTCAGAGTGCCATTGTCTAGCCTGTAGAGGTCTGTGCGTCTCTCCATGGATATGCCTCCCCAGACCATCACTGACCCACCACCAAAACGGTCATGCTGAACGATGTTGCAGGCAGCATAACATTCTCCATGGCTTCTCCAGACCCTTTCATGTCTGTCACATGTGCGCAGGGTGAACCTGCACTCACCTGTGAAAAGCACAGGACGCCAGTGGTGGACCTGCCAATTCTGGTGTTCAATGGCAAATGCCAATCGAGCTCTATGGTGCCGGGCAGTGAGCACAGGGCCCACTAGAGGACGTTGGGCCCTCAGGCCTCCCTCATGAAGTCTGTTTCTGATTGTTTGGTCAGAGACATTCACACCAGTGACCTGCTGGAGGTCATATTGTAGGGCTCTGGCAGTGCTCATCCTGTTCCACCTTGCAAAAAGGAGCTGATACTAGTTCTGCTGATGGGTTAGGGACCTTCTACAGCCCTGTCCAGCTCTCCTAGAGTAACTGCCTGTCTCCTTGAATTTCCTCCATGCTCTTGAGACTGTGCTGGGAGACACAGCAAACCTTCTGGCAATGGAATGTATTCATGTGCCATCCTGGAGGAGTTGGATTGCCTGTGCAACATCTGTAGGGTCCAGGTATCGCCTCATGCTACCAGTAGGGACTCTGACCCTAGCCAAATGCAAAACTAGTGAAAAACAGTCAGAAAAGATGTCAAAGGCCTCCACCTGTAAAACCATTCCTGTTTCGGGGATCATCTCATTGTTACCCATCTAGTGCACCTGTTGGTAATTTCATTATTACCAAAGCAGCTGAAACTGATTAACAACCCCCTCTGCTACTTAACTGACCAGATCAATATCCCAGGAGTTTAATTGACTCGATGCTATACTCTGATTAAAAAGTGTTCCTTTAATTTTTTGAGCAGTGTGTATATAAAACTGCTACAGATAATTTAATCAGAGACGGGATGGATTGTGCTAATCACTTTCATTTTATTTGTATGGTAAAGCACTGATTTTGTTAATTATATGTACAGGAATGAAGTACAAAACCTTGTTGTTTCTACATCATTATCTATGCAATTACGCACTTATGTCCTCCCCAAAGAAAACTCTTCTGCTATATCAGGTTAGCTAATGTCTTTTTATTTAATAGCTCAATCATTATGAAATCAAATGTGGGTAATTGCGTTCCAGACAAGAATGTATCACTCCTCCCAATATCTGCCTTCACTATAAAGTTATTGGATATTGTAAACTAACTGCTGCCAGTCATGAAACTTATATTGCTGTATGCCATGGGTTAGTATTGACTAACAATTGGAAAATGTCACTTAATAGGACAGAGTTTATAAATACACACACAGTGGTCTATTTCAAAATGTGTTGTACCAATGTCACAATCATTCATCTGCAAATAGCCACTTGAAGACCTACTAATGTACGTACACATTACGGGTTTCAAGTGATAAACTGGAAGCCGCAGGCACCATCCCAGTATCGTTTTTTTTTTTTCCCCAGACGGCAGCCAGCTTTTTTGTAAAGCCATCCAAGTGGCTAATTAGCAGCTGGATTGCTTTTACAGGCAGCGAGAGGGTTTGCCACCTGCAAATACCTCTCCGGGATCTCCATCCCATCGGAGATCCCGAAACTGAAGCCAATTATTCCACTGACTTACCACAGATCCCACAGGGGACTGGAAGATCTCCCATGAGCTTCATGGTATAGGAAACCGGAAACAAAAATTACTATTGTCACTTCCAGTTTCCCCAGAAGTAAACAACGGCATTTTTAAATCTTGAACGCATTTGATCACACCGATCTTGGTCACCGATCTAATAGATCCCAGATCTCTCCATAAAGAGTACCGGTCACGGTCTACTGCGGTCATAAGTAATGTTGACATTCCTCGTAACAGCAATAAAAGTAATAAAAAAAATGTAAAGAAAAAAAAAAAATGAAAAATGTTTAAAGCGCTCCATCCCCACAGTGCAAAGGTGAACACGTGCTGTCACGTACCTGATTGGAGACTGAAATGACAAGGTCGGCCTCACTTGTGTCACTAGCCCTGACCCCACTGGAAGTGGAACAGAGAGTGTCTAGGGACCAGGGGGACAAGAGCGTTAGTAGATGTTGTTTGCAGCTCTTGCAGTTGGAGACTTTGGAAGACTGATGAACCTCCGATTCAGGATCAGTAGTGATATGCAGAGTTGGCATGGTAGATCGCCAGGTGTGCACCAGAGCAAGGCAGGAAGCTGAGATGTCAGACAGGAGCAATGTCATAGGAATAGCCGGGGTCATCAACGGGCGGAAAGCGAGGTACCAAATCATAAGCAAGTCAGGAGCAGAGCCGAAGTCAGGAACAAGTATCAAGCAGGAGAGTAATCAGAGTCAGGTCAGCAACAAGGAAATCACACAGGAACGAGCAGGAAACGGGGAACAGCTGAAGACCGGTCAGCACTCAGCACAGGCAGAGGCATCTTTTAAATAGTCCGTCTGGCGCCAATCTTCACCGTGCGTGTGCACATGCGCGATCACACATTTCTGTGCGCATGCGCATGTCTATTCGCCAGCCGTCTCACGGGAATTCCTTTACACGCGCTTTGGTCCTGCATGCATATGTAAACAGCGATTGGACCACATGTGAGGTATTGCCGTGATCGCCAGAGAAAGAGCAACAATTCTAGCAGACCTCCTCTGTAACTCTAAACTGCTAACCTGTAAAGGCTTATAAAGCATCACCTATGAAGATTTTTTCAAAACTTAATTTGGCACCATTCCACAAGAGTGCACATTTATAAAGCATGACATGTTTGGCATCTGTTTACTCAGCATAACATCATATTTTACCAAAAAATTGGGTACTACATTGTGCTTGTGTGCATTAAAATGCATGAAAGTCAATTTTTTCACAAAATATTGCATTCAAAAGACTGCTGCACAAATACCGTGTGAAATTAAAAAAAAAAATTGCAAAACCAATAGATTTCTTCTCTAGGGCCACTGCAAAGAATAAATATATAATGTTTGTGGGTTCTAAGTATTTTCTATTACAAAAAAGTACTGATTTTTAAATATAAACAAAAAAGGTTTATATACTAAAGCTGGAGAGTGCAATGTCAGGGTCACTTCTACATAGAAACCAATCAGCTTCCAGGTTTTATTGCCAAAGCTTAATTGAATATGCTGAGTTTAGAAGCCGATTGGTTTCTATGCAGAAATGAGTCTGCACTTTCCAGCTTTAGTAAATAAACCCCAATGTGTTACAAAAGGCTGGCTTTTTAGGTGGTTAAGGTCAACATTTTTGCAATTAGTAAAAATGTTGAGAATATTTTGCTTGATGTTGATTTCCCATGAATGTCAGCTCCATCTAGTGATCATAATGCAGTATTTTCCTGATTGAGGGTATATTGCTGTCACTAGATGGAGCTATCATTAGAAATCAAGTTTGTGATGGCTGAGCAAATTTTTTGTTTTTTTTTGTTTTGTTTTGTTTTTAACCACTTGCCACCCAGCCACTGTAGAAATACGGCAGCAGGACGGCACTGGCAGACAAAACCACGTTTTAAAACGTGTGTTTTGTAAACAAATTGGGGGGGCGCGCGAGGCGCGCCGCCGCCCTGTCCCGCCGATCTCCGCCGCAGATGTGAGTCGCCGGGTCACAGCCGGTCCTTAGCGGCTATCTCCCGGCGATCGGCGGCAAACAGTGACAGACAGCACAGCTGCAGTAGCTATGCTGTCTGTCACTTCCTTGTCAGCTCGAGGATGAGCTGATCGAGAAAGAACAGTTTCTCTTTCTCTATCAGCCTTGTCCCGTTCAGTACACACCCCCGCCCCGCCCCCTAGTAAAACACTCCCCTCACTCCTATAACCCTTCCCTGCAAAATAAACATATCCCCTTCCTCCCCATTGTCATTAGTACAGTGTCAGTGTTTTTTTTTTTTTGCACTGATCACTGTATTAGTGTTTTTGGGGATGTCAGTGACCCAAAGTCAGTACCCCCCAATGTCAGAATGTCCGCCGCAGTCCCGCCATAAGTCGCTGGTCGCTGCCATAAGTCCCTGATCGCCGCCATAATTTGCTGATCGCCGCCATTATTAGTATTAAAAAAAAACCTAAAAATCCAAGTATCTTTCCCGCCATTTGTAAACGCTATAACTTTCACGTAAACCAATTAATTTACACGTATTGGGTTTTTTTTTTTTTAGCAAAGACATGTCGCAGAATGCATTTTGGCAGAAATTTATGACTAAATTTGATTTTTGCATTTTTTTTTTACTGGACATGTTTTATAGCAAAAAGTCCAAAATATTGTTTTTTTTCCTCAAAATTGTCAGCTTTTTTTTTATAGCGCAAAAAATAAAAACCGCACAGGCAATCAAATACCACCAAAAGAAAGCTCAATTTGTGGGGAAAAAAAGGATGTAAATTTCATTTATGTACCGTATTGCATGACCGCGCAATTGTCCGTTAAACTAGCGCAGCGCTGTATAGCAGAAAAATGGCATAAATTGCAGTATTTATACCATAGTTTGTAGACGCTATAACTTCCACACAAAGCAATCAATATACACTTATTGGGATTTTTTTTTACCTAATACATGTAGCAGAATACATTTTGGCCTAAATTTATAACCAACTTTGAGTTTACTATATATTTTTTTATAGCTGAAAGTAAAAAATATTGTTTTTCTTCAAAATTTTTGGCATTTGTTTGTTTATAGCGTGAAAAATAAAAAGCGCACAGGTGATCAAATTACACCGAAAGAAAGCTCTATTTGTGTGAAAAAAGGACGTAAATTTCGTTTGGGTACAGCATTGCATGACCGCGCAATTATCAGCTGAATTAGTGCAGCGCCGAGTAGCAAAAAGAGGCCTGGTCATTAAGGGGGGTAAATCCTCTGGAGCTCAAGTGGTTAAATAGACCTCTAAATGTCTTGCTTGAAGTAGTTTATGCCCCTCCACGCTGGGCCTGTGATGTAAACCTTCCATGCTGAACTGCTGTAAACTAAAATGGGAACCAAGTTGTTAAGTAGATTAACCTATGATGTAAACGTGTTAGAGTGAATGATTTCATAAAGTGACAATGTTGCTTATTAAAAAAAAAATATATAAAAAAAAATAAAAATAAAAAGGGAGGTCTCCACAAGAGAATTATTATTATACTTACCTCCCCTTGGGCCCGTGTCTCCTAACTTCACTCAGTTCAAGCACAGCACACTTTTAGGGGGAGAATAATTTGACACTTCCAGGAGTGTCAGACATTTGGCAGCACACTGGCTTAGTGGTTAGCACTAGGGTTCTCAGTTCGAATCCCAGTCAGACAATATATGCATGAAGTTTGCATTTTCTCCCTGTTCTTGCGTGGGTTTCCACAGGGTAATCTGGTTTCCTCCCACACTCTATAGACATGCTGGCTAACTGGAATTATCTCTAGTATGTGAGATGATGTGTTGTGTAACTGATCTAAATAAATGCTGATGTCCCCTGACACATGCTGCGGTTCCTTCCACTCACCCCTTACTCCACTACAAGACACAGCTGTGATATAGGGGTCAGAGGATGAATCTACAGTGTGTGAGCACAACATTTATTTGAATTTGATTCTGCTACAAAATTAGCTACGTAGAATTTACAGAGATTTTGTGAAAATTGAAGATCAGGGGAACAAAATAAAATTTTAAGCTATCCACTCTAAGCTTGTAACGTAAACTCCAGAAAGTCATAAAAGACAAATTATAGCAGCTCTCTATTCATTAATACTATTCATTAATAATCATTATGTCTGTCTAAAACTGAAACTTTTTTTTTTTTTTTATTTCAGAGACAATAAGAGAAGGATGAATCTGCTGTACATTTTTTCTTTGTCTATTTAGGGAGATTTCCATTCAATTTCTGTCCTCTAGACACAACAGGAAGTAAGATGATATCTTTGCAATGTGAGGTATATTCCCTGTAAGACAGTTGTCACAGGAACGTGTGTCCCCATTGCAAGAATTCCCCACTGCTGTTCTAGTGACAACTCGACATTTCATTTCTTAACACTACTTCGGATTTTTTTTTTTTTAAATAAATACATTTGCTCTTTGTACTGTACTTTTCATTCCTTAAGACAAGGCTGTGCAATATTTGCACCAAAACACAATGAAGAGGTGTTACTGTTAGTCAAATACTTGAAAGCCATCATAAGTTTGCCTTCCTATTTACTTAAAGGCATTTCATCTTCTGTACAGGGGAAATTATGCTGAATAATCTGTACGTTTTGTTAAAGGTTTAGAGAAGCTAAATTGGATGATTGTGTTCTTGCCTCCTTGTTACACGGACTTCTAAAGAAGACTACAAGTGGTCTGTCAACATCAGGAATCTCACCTAGTAAATGCCGGAGAGCATATACTGTATGTAGACAGGAAGTTACTACAAAGAGACTGCAGGGGAATAGCACTGAGATGCATAAGTAGAATGAAAAATGATGTTTATGACACCTAGACAGTGATTTTATATAGTCTAATCCAGTGGTGGGCAACCTTTTTTTTCAACTGAGCCAAATCTCGCCAAAACCACGATTGAAATTTATTTTGAGAGCCACATTTTTAAAACTGAAAATACATCCCCCATATAGTAATTCATCCCCCATATAGTAATTCATCCCCCATATAGTAATTCATCCCCCATAGTAATTCATCCCCCCTATAGTAATTCATCCCCCCTATAGTAATTCATTCCCCATATTGTGTCAATTCACTTACCTTTGCTCCGCGCGTTCCTCTCGCCGTGTTCCCGCGCCATTCCGGTCTTCAGAGCGGACTGTGAGAGGAGAGGAGTTCGTCACGCTGCCCCGCCTACATGCTGACAGCCAATGTTTGCCACGCTCCGCGGGCCGGATTAAAAGTTCCGCCGGGCCGTACTTTGCCCATTGCTGGGCTAGCTGCAGAGTCCTGACTTTTGGGGCGGCCGCCCGAGAGGAGGGAGGGGAGCGGGCGCCCGGCACAAAGAAGAGCCGCATTAAAGTGTGTAAAGAGCCGCATGTGGCTCGCGAGCCGCGGCTTGCCGACCACTGATCTAGTCCAGCACATAATCACAAAGAGTGGAGGACGACATGAAAGCTCCAAAGAGGTAAGTTCCATAGAACACCATTGCTGGAAAATCTTTTCTAAGGAGGCATTTTTTTTTATTTCCACTGACACCAATGCAAAGGCAGTTTTACTCCTAATTGACATCCAATGCAGGGGCATTTTCTACTCCCATTGACTACCAATGTAGAGGCATTTTTACCTTCCACTCACCACCTATGCAAGAGCTTTTTTTTTTTTTTTTTTTTTTTTACTCCCATGACCGCTGACACAGGGCATTTGTTTTTTTTATTCAGGTGGCTGCTGACGCAGGGGTGTTTATTATCTCCACTGAACACCACCAAAAGGGCATTATTTCAGGAATAGAGACCAGAAGATCAAGTATCAGGGTGCCGGAAGTATAGCAATAGCCCAGTAAAAATGTGAATTTAAAAAAAAAAAGGTAAGCTCACAAGGTTAAGTATAAAAAGAAGGGCTCATCTGTTGTGTCCAAAGGCAGACATGGCAAAGAGTTAAAAAAAAAAAAAAAAACCCACGGGGGAGAGGGTAAATAAATGTATAACTTTTTGCTAAAGTGATATCTTTGCATCTAAAATTAATTTATTTTAATAAAAAGGGCAGTAGAAGCTTTTTTTTGCCCTATCCTCTCCAGATACATTTTTAATTAGTCATCTACCTGCTGAGGGGCCACATTCACACTTCGCATAGCGCTGTATTCCCACTTATAAATTTCTTTTTCCCCCACGATTTTAGAGTATTTCCATCTGCATTCATACATTTTTAATTAGTCATCTACTCTTTTTCAGGCATGGAGCATCTCCCACTGAAGTTTTTATACTGGCAATTGTTATTCTAAGTTGAAGAGAATAGTTCCATTGTATCAGCAATAAATACCAAACACTGCTAACCTTTCTCCCTCTTCTGGTCATCTATAAACACTACAGGGTTTATGCTTAGTCTTGTTATCAGGGGCAGACTGACCATTAGAGCACTCCGGCACTGCCCAAGGGCCCGGGGTCAGTAGGGGGCCCCATGAAATGCCCCTCGTACCTTATATAGCAGTGGTTCTCAACCTTTCTAATGCCGCGACCCCTTAATACAGTTCCTCATGTTGTGGTGACCCCCAACCATAAAATTATTTTCATTGCTACTTCATAACTGTAATTTTGCAGTGGGAGGAGTAGTGCCATGTCATTGGTGTCAGTGGGAGGAATAGTGCCCCATCACTGATGTCAGTGGGATGAATAGTGCCCCATCGTTGGTATCAGTGGGAGGAATAGTGCCCCATCATTGGTGTCAGTGGGAGGAATAGTGCCCCATCGTTGGTATCAGTGGGAGGAATAGTGCCCCATCACTGATGTCAGTGGGATGAATAGTGCCCCATCGTTGGTATCAGTGGGAGGAATAGTGCCCCATCACTGATGTCAGTGGGATGAATAGTGCCCCATCACTGGTGTCAGTGGGAGGAATAGTGCCCCATCACTGGTGTCAGTGGGAGGAATAGTGCCCCATCACTGGTGTCAGTGGGAGGAATAGTGCCCCATCAGTGCCCCATCGTTGGTGTCAGTGGGAGGAATAGTGCCCCATCGTTGGTGTCAGTGGGAGGAATAGTGCCCCATCGTTGGTGTCAGTGGGAGGAATAGTGCCCCATCGTTGGTGTCAGTGGGAGGAATAGTGCCCCATCGTTGGTGTCAGTGGGAGGAGTAGTGCCCCATCGTTGGTGTCAGTGGGAGGAGTAGTGCCCCATCGTTGGTGTCAGTGGGAGGAGTAGTGCCCCATCGTTGGTGTCAGTGGGGGGAGTAGTGCCCCATCGTTGGTGTCAGTGGGGGGAGTAGTGCCCCATCATTGGTGTCAGTGGGGGGAGTAGTGCCCCATCACTGGTGTCAGTGGGGGGAGTAGTGCCCCATCACTGGTGTCAGTGGGAGGAGTAGTGCCCCATCACTGGTGTCAGTGGGAGGAGTAGTGCCCCATCACTGGTGTCAGTGGGAGGAATAGTGCCCCATCACTGGTGTCAGTGGGAGGAATAGTGCCCCATCGTTGGTGTCAGTGGGAGGAATAGTGCCCCATCGTTGGTGTCAGTGGGAGGAATAGTGCCCCATCGTTGGTGTCAGTGGGAGGAATAGTGCCCCATCGTTGGTGTCAGTGGGAGGAGTAGTGCCCCATCACTGGTGTCAGTGGGAGGAGTAGTGCCCCATCATTGGTGTCAGTGGGAGGAGTAGTGCCCCATCACTGGTGTCAGTGGGGGGAGTAGTGCTCCATCACTGGTGTCAGTGGGGGGAGTAGTGCTCCATCACTGGTGTCAGTGGGGGGAGTAGTGCCCCATCACTGGTGTCAGTGGGAGGAGTAGTGCCCCATCACTGGTGTCAGTGGGAGGAATAGTGCCACATCACTGGTGTCAGTGGGAGGAATAGTGCCCCATCATTGGTGTCAGTGGGGGGAGTAGTGCCCCATCATTGGTGTCAGTGGGGGGAGTAGTGCCCCATCATTGGTGTCAGTGGGGGGAGTAGTGCCCCATCATTGGTGTCAGTGGGAGGAATAGTGCCCCATCACTGGTGTCAGTGGGGGGAGTAGTGCCCCATCACTGGTGTCAGTGGGAGGAATAGTGCCACATCATTGGTGTCAGTGGGAGGAATAGTGCCCCATCATTGGTGTCAGTGGGAGGAATAGTGCCCCATCATTGATGTCAGTGTGGTGGAGGGGAGAATAGTGCCCCATCATTGGGGTCGGGGGGGGGAATAGTGTCCCATCGTTGGTGTCAGTGGGGGGAGGAATAGTGCCCCATCATTGGTGTCAGTGGGAGGAATAGTGCCCCATCATTGATGTCAGTGTGGTGGAGGGGAGAATAGTGCCCCATCATTGGGGTCAGGGGGGGGAGGAATAGTGCCCCATCATTGGTGTCAGTGGGAGGAATAGTGCCCCATCATTGATGTCAGTGTGGTGGAGGGGAGAATAGTGCCCCATCGTTGGGGTCAGGGGGGGGGGAATAGTGCCCCATCGTTGGTGTCAGTGGGGGGGGGAATAGTGCCCCATCGTTGGTGTCAGTGGGGGGAGGAATAGTGCCCCATCGTTGGTGTCAGTGGGGGGAGGAATAGTGCCCCATCGTGGGTGTCAGTGGGGGGAGGAATAGTGCCCCATCGTGGGTGTCAGTGGGGGGAGGAATAGTGCCCCATCGTGGGTGTCAGTGGGGGGAGGAATAGTGCCCCATCGTGGGTGTCAGTGGGGGGAGGAATAGTGCCCCATCGTGGGTGTCAGTGGGGGGAGGAATAGTGCCCCATCGTGGGTGTCAGTGGGGGGAGGAATAGTGCCCCATCGTGGGTGTCAGTGGGGGGAGGAATAGTGCCCCATCGTGGGTGTCAGTGGGGGGAGGAATAGTGCCCCATCGTGGGTGTCAGTGGGGGGAGGAATAGTGCCCCATCGTGGGTGTCAGTGGGGGGAGGAATAGTGCCCCATCGTGGGTGTCAGTGGGGGGAGGAATAGTGCCCCATCGTGGGTGTCAGTGGGGGGAGGAATAGTGCCCCATCGTGGGTGTCAGTGGGGGGAGGAATAGTGCCCCATCGTGGGTGTCAGTGGGGGGAGGAATAGTGCCCCATCGTGGGTGTCAGTGGGGGGAGGAATAGTGCCCCATCGTGGGTGTCAGTGGGGGGAGGAATAGTGCCCCATCGTGGGTGTCAGTGGGGGGAGGAATAGTGCCCCATCGTGGGTGTCAGTGGGGGGAGGAATAGTGCCCCATCGTGGGTGTCAGTGGGGGGAGGAATAGTGCCCCATCGTGGGTGTCAGTGGGGGGAGGAATAGTGCCCCATCGTGGGTGTCAGTGGGGGGAGGAATAGTGCCCCATCGTTGGTGTCAGTGGGGGGAGGAATAGTGCCCCATCGTTGGGGTCAGTGGGGGGAGGAATAGTGCCCCATCGTTGGTGTCAGTGGGGGGAGGAATAGTGCCCCATCGTTGGTGTCAGTGGGGGGAGGAATAGTGCCCCATC
Organism: Staurois parvus; assembly: GCF_062004578.1. Taxonomy (NCBI): domain Eukaryota; kingdom Metazoa; phylum Chordata; class Amphibia; order Anura; family Ranidae; genus Staurois; species Staurois parvus. The sequence continues at coordinate 6,560,193 of NW_028317962.1, forward strand.
GTTGGTGTCAGTGGGGGGAGGAATAGTGCCCCATCGTTGGTGTCAGTGGGGGGAGGAATAGTGCCCCATCGTTGGTGTCAGTGGGGGGAGGAATAGTGCCCCATCGTTGGTGTCAGTGGGGGGAGGAATAGTGCCCCATCGTTGGTGTCAGTGGGGGGAGGAATAGTGCCCCATCGTTGGTGTCAGTGGGGGGAGGAATAGTGCCCCATCGTTGGTGTCAGTGGGGGGAGGAATAGTGCCCCATCGTTGGTGTCAGTGGGGGGAGGAATAGTGCCCCATCGTTGGTGTCAGTGGGGGGAGGAATAGTGCCCCATCGTTGGTATTAGTGACACAAATGATGGGGCACTATTCCTCCCACTGACACCAATGATGCTTACTTTGCTGACCCCTGCTCCAGCCTGGGCTCGCTCTCTCACTTACCTGTCAGCTGTCTTCCTTCTCTGGCCGCTCTCCTCTTCACTCGCTCCGGCAGCTCCCTCGGTCTTCTTTGATGTACGCGCGCTGCCGCTCGGCTCCTCCTCTCCAAGCTCCACCTCCTCGCCGGTGATTGGCCGCCTGTGTGCCTCTCCTGAGCTACAGTTCCGGTGGCCAATCAGCGGCGAGGAGGCGGAGCTGCTGAGCGATCCCGGAGGTGTGGCCAGGTGACAGCAGCGTATCATCCCGCCCACACATCGCCGGAGACTGCAGCGGTGTCTCGGTTCCTAAGACCATCGGAAATATGTGTTTTCCGATGGTCTTAGGCGACCCCTGGGAAATGGTCGTTCGACCCCCAAAGGGGTCGCGACCCCCAGGTTGAGAACCGCTGTTATATAGGCTTTTTTGGGTGTGCTTTGAGTGTGGGCAAGGACACAGGGGCCTCATGATCCCCTATTGGCCGGGGGCCCCACGAGTTGTCAGTCCGCCTGCTTGTTATGTTAACTTTTTATTATGTAGAATATATTACTTATACCATCATCCAAAGAGTTTTATATTTATTTAAATTTAGTGAAATATGCTGCGATTCTGTGCTCGTCTTACAATTTTCCTAGTTTAGAACTCCTGCCAATCCTCTTAATGATAAAATATCATCTCTACCATGTTCAAGAAAAAGTACAAAATTACCATTCATGTATTTGGCAGAGTTTATTACAAAACAAAAAACACATTTCATACACATTTACAAATACTTAAAAATAAATTCGACATAACCTCTGCAGTCCTCAAACAGTGAGCCTGAATGCTAGGTTCACACCTGTGTTGGCGATTGCCGCTGCAGGACCACACCTGTTCCCGCAACGGCAACCACTGGCACAGGAAAAACCATGCTGCCACTCAGGAGATGCATGGGGGTGCCATCAATCTTAATGGCACCCCCATGCACTGGGAACTGCATTGCACATTTTTATGTGCGGGTACCGGTTTAAAAAATGGTGCAGGGACCTTTTTCCCTGCGTTTTCAGGAAGCACAGCGGCCCATTCAAATGAACAGGCTGCAGTGCCAGCGAAAACTCACAGAGCCGCACAAGTGTGAAACGAGCCTAAATAAGGATCTAAAATGGTAGAAATACACAGATAAACGTTCTAGAACAAACTGCTGGAAGTGCTTTTGTTGCAATTGATAGTCCAATGAGAAGAGTATTTCACAACAACATAATGTTGCATGCTGGGAAGCAATTCGATTGTAAACAATGGATGTTGTAGAGATCAACTCTACCGTTGTTAAAGCAAGGCCAATCCCTGGGCTGGGAACATTTTATTTTAAGGCGGAAGGGACAGGAAGAATTTCTTCAGAAATCCATGTCACCCTTCATCTGCTTTTCCCGAGATTCCACCCAGGCTTTGTTTAGCGTCCTCTTCATCTCATCATCTCCGTCATCATATATTTTCTTTAAAACGTTCATAAGACCGGCACTGGGGTCTCCATCTGTGTCCATTGGGGGTTTGCTATGCAAAAAAAAATAAAATAGATAATTGATTGGACAAGTATAATGTGTATTATATATTCTGTACTTCATCAGTCAGCACTGGGTCTCACACATAAGCATCAAAGCTGTAAAAAATGAGATTGCCAACAGCATTAACCGAGTGTCTGCCTTTATCCTCTAGTGCAACCTAAAAACTCACGGGTAGGAAATGACCATATGATGTATTTAGGCCCGGTTCACATATGTGCGTTCAAGCGGGCCGCGTTTGGCGCGGGCATGAGAGCCCATTAATTTGAATGGACTCCCGTGCCCGGGACACTCAGGGAAGAAGTCCCTGCACTTCTTTGGAAGCCGCAGTTCCCATTGCGATTTCCAGTGCGGGCGGCGTGCCATTAGAATTAATGGCACCCGCCCGCGGGTCCGCATTCTTCCATGTGGGTGGTGCGGCTTCATAGATTTTTGTGCGGATCCGCAGCGGCACCACCCGCACAGATGTAAACCTAGCCTTAGTGAACACACAACCATGCAAAGTAGCCAGTATATTGCCAACACTTAACAAATATGGAGCTTTACAAAGAGATATATTTTCTAGCCACAAATTCCCCAGCTGAGCACCCGTGTATTTGGCAAGTATCAATATGGGCCAGTCAGCAAGCATTAGTGAGGCCCAAGTGTAGTTTTGCAGTGAAAATTGAAGGGTTAATGAAGGATGCTAGAGGGATTACTACCAAACAGAGTGAAAGAGGGGGTACCACCCCCCCCTACATGGCCCCCCTACAAAAAGAACGCCCTACATGGCCAGTTTCTACTCTCTATAAGCTTCTTCTATTGTACAACACATTGCTCTCCTTATTCCATGGCAGGATGGGAGAGGAAACTTAATTGTGCCATCACGGCGGATGACCCCTCCAAATCTTTTATCTGGACTCAAACTCTCATGATCCTTGCTACAACTCGTTCTCCTGCCTATTCAATAGTCTGAAACCTCTGCTAAGAAAGGTCTGGTCAGCTTTCTCCTTATCACTGCTACAGTGGTCATACATAAGCACACACAGGCACTAGAAATCCACGCTCCAAATTTACTGCTCTATCTTCCATATACAGACAGTCCCTAGTTATATCCGACTCATACTTAAGAACGGAGGCAGCATGACGTCACACTGGTCTCAGAAACTGCCCGGTGGCCATTTTGCTGCTCACCACATGCTGCCATCTACTGTCCGGCAAACCTGTCAGCAATCCCACATCACTGCATGGCCAGTTAACCCTTCCCTATGCAATCTAAAACGTAAAAATATTTTTTTGGCTGGAGTTACACGTGAAAAAAATATGTACTCAGCGATGTTCAATTTATATCGCCTGATGCATGTAGTTCCGGGTGCTGGGCAGGTAGTTTTTTTTTTTTTATCCTTCAGCCTTGCTGCGGGAAAGCAGCAGGGCTCACCTGTCAGGTGGACGCATTCGGCGGCAGCGGAGGTTATTACAGGTTTGCCCCGCCCGAAATCAGGTAATACATGAGGACACTACTCCCAGAATAGACATGCAACAAAAAGGGGTTGACATTAGATGCAAATTGTCGAATGTCAAAAGGGAGGTATAACAGAACTCCCACGTCACATTGCACAGTTCTATGGCATAGGACATTGGCAGGTAGTGAGAGATGAAATAAAGAAAAAACATTTTTTACAAAGGAAGTCATCCCTCGATGGGAATCCCTCAAAAGGTTACACGCAAGGTAGCCAAACTGATGAGCATTGACTGGAAGTTCCACATACCCTACCATCCACAGAGTTCTGCTCAGGTAGAAAGGGCAAATAGAACCCTGAGAAAAAAAAAAAAAACTAAGGAAAGCAGCAGGTGGGACATTTAAGGGATGGGAGTTGTACCTACCAGCTGTTCTGGCTGAGATGAGGATGACACCTAATAAAGTCACCACATTTTCCTTTTTGAAATTTTTATGGGCAGGCCATTCCCCACCCCCTAGACAAATGTTCCTTTGGTAGTTATGCCAGGAGATTTATAATTAATCCAAGAAAGATATATGCAGGAATTGATTAGGGTGTCGAATGGTGTATACGGTGATGTTTCTCTCTCTGTTCCTTTTTTCCCCACAGATGATCCAACCCACCAGTACAAGCAAGGAGATTGGGTAGTGGTTAAGAACCTTTACAGACACAAGACCACAGATCCGCCATACGGAGAACCTACCATAGTGACAGCTGTGATGAGAACCGCAATTCTGACTGCGGATTCTAATGTTTGGATACATGCTTCTAGAGTAAAGAGGATCCCGGAACCACCAAAGAACCAGGAGCAACAGACGGAACAAGGAAAGGAGACAGACCTATAAACACCCTCCAATCTTCAGTATGCTGCTTCATCCAGAGACAGCCTGAAAGAACTTTCTTTTGATCGGTTGTCTCTCAGTGAAAATGTTTTCAGTGGCTTACTGGGCTAGCTACTGCTACTATCTCCCAAAAGAATGGACACCAGTCTGTGGCCACAACAGTAAGACTGTGAATGACACTGAAATAACAAAGGAGCAGAAAAGATAATTGACTGAAAATATGTCACTATTGAAATTTAAGTATAGGTATGCCAAGCTCTCGGGAATCGAGAGTTGCTGGGTTTGTAGTATGCTCCACCCTGAAACCATGAACATTCTTTTGTATGCTGCACCAAAAAAAAAATATGACATCAATGTTTATTGGTAATCTGAGTATCATCCTTACAAATGTTACTACAAGGCCTAAATGTGAAGTGTTGGGAGTTATGATGGAACCTGAATGGTGTTTTCATTTAGGCAACTAATCAAATGAAGGAAAGAATTTTGTAGTAAGTCTAAACTTAATGTCAATGGGAAGGTACATGAGGATGGTAACTTTGTACAAGTAAATATCATTAAGACTAGATAGATTAAAAAAAAATCCATAGGAAACATACATACAGGTGTTTTTCTGAATATTGAATTTGAATGTATTGAGAAAACAGGTGCTCATGAATGAAATGAAAATAGAACAAATGGGTGCAGCACTGACTGGGCTATGTGAGTCTACTGACTATTGTACATGGATACATAACACATCTGCGGAGATCCCAGACTGCTATGAAGTCATTGAGAATCATACAGCCCAGGTAAATGCTTTATAAGTTTGAGCTCCATCTATAGGCAAAGATGGCTGCAACCTTTTTAAAAGGGTTGGGAAGTTTTGGAGATTTCTTTGGATGGTTTAAGAAAGTAGGCATGCTGATTTTGTTATGTTTTTTACTCATATTTATATTGTTGATAAACTTTGCATGTGCGTTTGTAACACGTTTTTAAAGAACCAGGATTCATATTTTTAAAACAAAACTGTAAAATTTGATGTGTTGTCACTATGTGACAAAACAGAGGAACTGTAAGGAAATATGTCTTATTAACTGGCATCCATTATTGTATAATGCCTCCATTTCCAGATGTGCGAACAGTCATTTTTGCAACTCCTCTCTTGTTTCTGAGAATAGTTTCTATTTCACTGTAAACGGAACCACCTTATATGGTATCCCTCAGCTATTTGCAGTTTCTGTTCTTCACGCAACTATATTGATAAGAGTGGAAGTTTCATTGGTCATCCTAAGATTAAGCAACACCTACTGAGTTCTGTATAACAGTTCTTGTCATGCATTAAACTTTTAGAGATTTAGCTTGCACACTTCGGTGTCTGGAGCTTTACTTCTCCCTGGCCTGGTGGGAAAATAATCAAGGACATCATGGGCTACAGACATAGGCTGGTTCCTATCAGGGGGCTGGGCATGTTAGATGTACTAGCAGATTTAGATACGTAAATAAATTGAAGCCAAACTCCAGCTAACACTTTTTAGGCAGTTACAGCAAACAGAATACAATAGCTCAGCGGGGGAGATCATTACTGGCTAGATCACCAGGTGAGAATAAAAGAAAAGAAGCCTAAAAAATATATATATTATTATTATAAAATCATTATAAAAAAAATATTTGTTTTGGCTTGAACGATCCCAAAATTCTTATGCACATTCACCAATGTTACACTCATTTACAATGAAATATTTGTCTGCACTGAGTGGCAATTTCATGGATTGTAAAGAACCCTGTTTGTCATTTACATTTGCTGCATTTATGTCAAACTTTCCCAATAATTCTGAATATTTCTGCTGTAATACTCACTCTTTCTCTTTTGTCTGTTTCTCAACTTGAGTCAAATATTCCCATTTGCTTTCAGATTTTTTCCTTAACATTAGGAGTACAGTGTCTGTCTTCACCTGCCAAGACAAAAAAAAAAAAAAAAAAAAAAAAAAAGGAAGAAGAAGAGGATATTTTAAGAAATTTCTATCTATATGGCAAAATGTCAAGAAAGGGAGGGCACTAGCCTCAAGCACCATTTGAGATAATGCTCTAGGCTAGTGCGCCCTCATTGTTTTTGTCATTTTCTTTAGAGGTCCCCAGATTCCCCCTATCTGACGAGGGCTGCAAGGCTATGACTAGCTTTAGAGACACCATATAGGCCGGATTGGCTAAGAAGCCTCCTTGTTTCCAAGAACCTTGAGCATTGATGTCTGTTTTTCACTCTTATATGGAAAAATTTATGCTAACTTCTTGCAGGATGACAAATTCAAGCTCTGATGCTGCAGGACAAGAGTTATGCAAAACAACCATGCAGGATCTATTACTTTGATTTATTCTTGTTATAAAAATGCCAAGTACATATGGGTGCCATATTTATGAGTTTCCATAGATCAGAAAGGAGTCCTCAGTACTTCTATCACAGACATCGCGCTGTTCCAAGATTCCAGCTAGTTCCTTGTATGTTTGTATCTGCTAACATTAGCAGAAGACACAGTAGAAGAGCATGCAGCACCTAATGCCATCCAGAGTCCAGAATTCCTTCCAGAAAGTGATGTTGGCTGGAAACAATCATTTACACAAACCTATTTTTTAATAAGTAGCAGTACAGACAAAAATGAAAATTAAACTCACTTTTCTGGAACTGTTTTCAGGTGCAATTGGCTTCAGAAGATTATTTACAGTCATGGTATGATTCTTCCCATTTAGATCCTTCACCAATAATTCAAAGGACCTGTGTAAAACAAAAGACAAAAAAAGTCAAGAATCACCAAAGCATATATCTAAAATGATAACAAAAGGTACGCTTTACTTTTCTATTTAAAATTAAGGTTACAGTTTTATTTCATAATGTGATCATATTCAGCAACATGAATCTGGGATTTAAAGCAGACCTTCAGCCTAGAGGTCATGTCATGGTGCCCTGCCTCCTACCCCTCCCTCTTACAATTGGAAAGAGTCTTGTGGTACAGCCAAGCATACGCCGGTTTCCTCAACCTTCTGAATACGCATGAGCTTTACCACACATGCGCTAAGACTACTACCAGGGAAGTCACAACGCCTCCCCATCTTTGCACTTGGACAGAATATCACCTACGCATTTGCAGATGTGCTGATGGGTTCTGCCAGGACCCGAAGACCAGCAGAGCATGATGGTACATCTGTACATGTGCCAAACTGGCATTGCTGAAGGAAAAGGAAGGGGGGGGTTGCGGAGCCACCCGAGAGGCTGACTGAAGTTCCGCCTTAATTAGAAATGCTATACAAATCAAATCACTTAATATATGTAAGCTGGAGCACTGGATGGTGTCAGGTCTTTCTAAAGCCTCTCTTTCTGGGAAGTTATTGGAGATATGTGTAAGCATGATAAAGAGAATGCCAAATACTGAAAATGTCTGCAAATTTATGCATACTCTGGGTAATTTCTATAATTTTATGCTTTTACTATAAAAAAAAAAAAAAAAAAAAAAAAGGAAGATTGCTCATTATTCAAAGCAAAAATATCTGCTGCAAGAATGGATGGGTAGGATGGATGGTAGTAGTATCAGTCACATATGTATATGATAGGATCATATACCTATATATAATTTTTTTTATTGCATTAATTAATACTGCATTCTATCAGGAGTCTAAAGTCAGCACCACAAGGGATCCAATAGACTGTACAATCTCTTTTGATGTTTTAGTCATCAGAAAGCATATAGCCTAGAGATCACCAGCATGCCCTTAAAAGAGAATTACTCATCTCTGAATGACCACTTCCCACTTTCACTGTGTTGTCCAGGTTGGTCAAACACCTGCATCCCATCCATGCTACTATATCATCTCTCCAATTACTTCTAGTTCATGGGCACCATCAAAACACCTTTACCTTACCTTTCTGTGAATTGGACTTGCACATTATCAGCTGGAATATTCTGAATGTCCTTCAAAGTAATATAGATTTTAACAAACTTGTCAGATTGATCCCATCCTGGAAAAAAAAGGCACAGTGCATAAATTATCAGTACTAGTACACAATTTATAAATTCCTCTTTATTTTAAGGCTAACCTTAGTTCTAACCTAAAGTGCACTACAGGATATCAACCCCAACATTACTTTCAAGTAAATCCATTTTAATGTCATAAAAAAGGCAAAGTAAAGCTGGCCATAGATGGATTGAAATTCGGCTGGTTCAGCTTAAATTCCATGGCCATCTTAAGACTAGCTCTGTAAAACAGGCATCATTAAAGCCCAAACAGTCTCCTGAATTTTGATTCATGTGTATTTTGATTCTGTTCAACAGAAGTCAATCGTTGCGGAATTCCGAATGAACTGGCTAAACAAAAAAAAAAAAATCATCTATGGCCAGCTTATGGCTAGCACCATTAAAGCCCACAAAGTCTCTCCTGGCAGTATTTGTAAACAGACATATATTGTATTACTTACCTTTTCCAGAAATCTTCAGGCCTGTGACATGTCAACTGGGTCCTTTACATCTTTGCCTCTTCTCTGGTGTAGGGTGGTCTTTGATGATGCAGAGTGTGAACTTTGCATCATTACAATGTGAATGAAGGGGACTGTGGTAACACCCCCTCAGAGGGTGGGCCCATGGCACCCTGCACTCACAGTAAGTTCTCAGTCTTCAGAGTTTAATGATGCTCAAGCAGGACATATTGTGATGAAAAAGAAGTACTGAAAGAGACAGCCTCAAAGAGGAGGCTAGTACTGCAGCCAGAGCTTTTTTAAACAGCTGGAAGACGATTTTCTTTTCTTTCTTAGAATACCACCCGATCCTTTATGGTAGTCTTCTGTAAAGCTTCCTGGGGCACAGGTGTACATGCCAGCTACATTCTAGAAAGCAGTGATTGCTGCCTTAACTGAAAATTGCCAGGTCTGAAAGCGGTTATGTGGAGTATAGCTAGCTATATGCAAATATTTTCAGAAACTGTGTGTGGATATGATTACCAGGAGGCTTCTGATAATATAGGAATTGTACATGAAAGTGAAAATATGCAATATATACTAGAATACCTATTTTAGCTTTTTGCCATTAGCAAAATGATTCCCTTTAGTGTAACGCATTCTAAAATCTCTAATGTGTACAGAGTATACAGACCCCCTAGGGTTACATCTATGGGTTCATACCCATGCCATGCTTGTACAGTTCTGAGAACTGCAGTCTGTCTATGCATGAAGGAAAGGGATCGGGTGTATTTTCATGAACGTGTGTTTTCTGCTTACCATAGTTGCTAATTTTCACTGTATACATGCTGGACATGGGAGGGACAATGGCAGATGGCTTTGAAACTTCCATAGACTCTCCTGTTTGTTGTTGCTGTTTGTTAGCGATCTCAGTCTCCAGTTTGCGTTGCTCCACGAACAGCACATCTCGCACTCGTTTTCTTGTCGCCTTTTCCAAAAACTGCTTTACTTCTTCCAGGTCATTCTGAAGCTGGGTGGAAAAAAAAAACATTTCAGTGCCTAAAAATGCCAATAATATGGAATATAGCAAGAAAAGCTCGCCTTGCCAGATTACTGTTTGAGAATCATGGAAGAGTCCTTAATGTAAGGTGAAGATCTTTAGCTTAGCATTGAAATCACTTTTCTCTTCTGCATAATGACTCTTTCTTCACAAATCCTCAGGTGTTTATTTTAAAGAGACTTTGTTACTTTGTCCATACAGGGAAAATTGTCACATTGCTTTACCAGATTACTCGGACCCATTTATACTCACCTTTTCTGCACTCCCCACCGGTCTGTTGCCACCATCGCAAGTTCTAAGTGTTTGTAGGTATAGGGGAGCATGTGCGCTCAGAACCAAGAGGCCCAAAAGCCAATTGGGGATTGGCTTTTGGGCCTCTTGGTTCTGAGCGCACATGCTTTTTTCACATTTTAGAATGGAGTGCCTTATCCATAATTTTAAAGGGTGCCTTGACTGAAAAAAGTTTGAGAAACACTGGTCTAACCCATGTAAGTTCCACATCAGAACTACTGCAGGGTTCATGATTTCATCCTCCTGCTCAGGTGGCAGTGTTGGGGACACTGCCACCTGAGCAGGAGGATGAAATCATGAACCCTGCAGTAGTTCTGATGTGGAACTTACATGGGTTAGACCAGTGTTTCTCAAACTTTTTTCAGTCAAGGCACCCTTTAAAATTATGGATAAGGCACTCCATTCTAAAATGTGAAAAACTATTCTACTAGTTTTATATAACGCGGCAACATCCACACACGTAGGACACCCAACATTAGAGGTGATTTATTTCTCCAAACCAAATACACTTTAGCACACTGGTACTGACTATTATTCCAATGTTTCTCTTCTCCATCAGTTTTTCTCCATCACTGAGCTAAGGTGACCCCAGCACTGATGGAGAGGGCCGGGGGAGGGTCAAACTTGGATGCTGTGCAGGCCACCAACTTCCTCCTTATCAACTGATGTCATTGGTTGTCAGAATGCCAGCGGCTAGAAGATCGTAATGGTGCACAATGAAAACTAAAAGGCAGGTTTGTGCCACCCGCGGGCTTGTATACAGGTTTTGGGCATTTTTTAGACATTTTGTCAAGGCACCCCTGAAGAAACCTCAAGGCACCCTGGTTGAGAAGGGCTGGGTTAGACCCCGGGAGCAATGGAATGGTGAGGGAAGGCTGGGAAGGTGAGTAAATTGCTCAGGGGTGGGCTGGATAGTCTCTTTAAAAATGGCCATACACTAAACAAACCGATTTGTATCAAATCAGGCAGGCCCTCACACTACCTAGTTGATGGCAGCTGTAAAGGTGATTGTAAAGTGTATGGTCATCTTTAACCCGGCAATAGATGGATTGAATCTTGGTTGATTCAGCAGAGACCAGACAAGATTCGATCCATGTATGCGCAGGCTGGTTGTACTGCAGTCAAACCAGCCTGCCAGATTTTTTTCAAGCGGTCACTGCTGGTAGCTATAGCAGTCAGCTGTGATCATTGTGTTCTGTTGGTGAGGAAGACATCCCACTGGTAGGGCACTGCAGGAGGGATCTCCCTATCAACACCGACTAGGTTGATGGGGAGAACAAGCAATTTTCTTTTTTTCAAGGAAAGAAAACTGCATAATCTGTAGGCTGCTTTAAGCTCAAATTCAGGTTCGGAATCCAATGTCTCCCTTCAATGACAGCAGATTAATATAGGGAGGGGAAAACGGGAGTTCAACTTTAAAGCAGTATTAAACCTAAAGACAAAAAATTTCCATTGCACCTTACCAATCCTTATATGTGATGGCTGCATTAGCTTTTATTTAGTTTCCTTTATTTTCACCTGGTGATCCTGCCAGCAAGTCTGTCAATTTTCAATGTATTTTAAAAGACCAAGCAGTCCAGCAAAAGTAGCATTACGTGGGTAGAGACAAACTATTTACTACTGACAGGGGTGCTAACAATGATCAGCTTTTATTTATTCATGTAAAATCTTTATCCCAAAAATAAAAAAAAACTGTTGTTATAACTTTCTAATGCAGAACTAAACCCACTTTAAAGTGGAACTTAACCCCCCTATCCTTTACAGCTAAGGGCACTGCCATCTTAGTCGCTGTTTGATCTGCAACTGCCATGGTGCTGCACTTGTGATCAGTTTTGACACCAGACATTTAATGGTTTGACAGTTTGGTTGAGAGCACAAGCAAAAGTGACAGTTGCATTCCAGGCACGTGTCAGGAAACAGTTGGATTGATAGGTTTAGATCTGCTTTAATGGTTTCTTAAAACAGTTCAATTTAGGGCATGCCTTCAAGATGAATGTTTCAGCTGCTGGTCTGCTTGTGTTAGCTGCTGTACATATATTCAGGTATGATACGAACTGGAGGGCATGGAAGGCTGGGAGCTGACATAAGCACACTGGCAAATGTGACAGTTTTCACCAGAGGCATGCCATTAAAGCAGAACTAAACGGTTTGGGAGCTCATGCAGGAGGGTACAAAGGAGGCAGAAAAACAGTCATAAATTATTTCATGAAAAACATGTTACAGGGCCAGTAAAACGGAACTTCACCCTGTAAACAAAAATGTAAAAGTCAGCACCGAAAGAAAGCTCTATTTGTAAGAAAAAAAGGAAGTAAATTTAATTTGTGTGCAGCGTTGCATGACTGCGTAATTGTCAAAGTAGTGCAGCGCCTTAACACCAAAAAAAAAAAAATGCCCTGGTCAGGAAGGGGGGTAAATTCTCAGGAGGGAAAGTGGTTAAAGAGTTGCCTATGGAGATTTGTAAATACCATAGCTTGGCGTCCATTCCACAAGCGTGCGCAATTAGGTATCATTAGGTATTACTCAGCATTACATTATCTTTTATATCTTACAAAAAACTGGGTTATATATACATTTTTTTTTTTTTGCAAAAATTGTGTTTGAAAAAAAATTGCTACATAAATACCATGTGACATAAGGAAAAAAATTGCACCGCCCACCATTTTATTCTCTAGGGCTTCTGCTTACAAATATATAGTGTGTGGGTGTTCTGACTCATTTTCTATTTTAAAAAAATATATTTGCATATAGGAGAGAGGTGTGTCAGAATTGGTGTGGGTGGGAGGCAGGTAATCAGTGGGCTCAGTAGTCAGTGGGCTCAGTAATCAATGGGATTCAGTACAGGCTCAGTAGTCAGTGGGCTCAGTAATCAATGGGCTCAGTAATCAATGGGCTTCAGTAGTCAGTGGGCTTCAGTACAGGCTCAGTAACCAATGGGCTCAGTACAGGCTCAGTAGTCTCAGTACAGGCTCAGTAGTCAATGGGCTCAGTACAGGCTCAGTAGTCAGTGGGCTCAGTAGTCAGTGGGCTCAGTGCAGGCTCAGTAGTCAGTGGGCTCAGTAATCAGTGGGCTCAGTACAGGCTCAGTAATCAATGGGCTCAGTACAGGCTCAGTAATCAATGGGCTCAGTAATCAGTGGGCTCAGTAATCAGTGGGCTCAGTACAGGCTCAGTAATCAGTGGGCTCAGTACAGGCTCAGTAATCAGTGGGCTCAGTAATCAGTGGGCTCAGTAGTCAGTGGGCTCAGTAGTCAGTGGGCTCAGTAGTCAGTGGGCTCAGTAGTCAGTGGGATTCAGTACAGGCTCAGTAATCAATGGGCTCAGTAATCAATGGGCTCAGTAATCAATGGGCTCAGTAATCAATGGGCTCAGTACAGGCTCAGTAATCAATGGGCTCAGTACAGGCTCAGTAATCAATGGGCTCAGTAATCAGTGGGCTCAGTACAGGCTCAGTAATCAATGGGCTCAGTACAGGCTCAGTAATCAATGGGCTCAGTACAGGCTCAGTAATCAATGGGCTCAGTAATCAATGGGCTCAGTAATCAATGGGCTCAGTAATCAATGGGCTCAGTAATCAATGGGCTCAGTACAGGCTCAGTAGTCAGTGGGCTCAGTCATCAATGGGATTCAGTACAGGCTCAGTAATCAATGGGCTCAGTACAGGCTCAGTAGTCAGTGGGCTCAGTAGTCAGTGGGATTCAGTACAGGCTTAGTAATCAATGGGCTCAGTAATCAATGGGCTCAGTAGTCAATGGGCTCAGTAGTCAATGGGCTCAGTAGTCAATGGGCTCAGCAATGAATGGGATCAGCAGCACCAGAGGTCCAGAACAGCTGGAATAGAATTCTGGGAGATCCAATTCCTGCCCCCCGAATCTCCTGCCTGTCCCCGGTCATAGAGAACACCGCGAGGACAAGAAGATGGCACACATGGTGACCCTCCCCGTATCCTCTCAATGAATGGACACCAGCCCGGTCTGTCTTCCATCGTCTCCTCTTACCTCCAGTACAGCAGAGTCCATGGCGGAGGATGACTAAAACGAACACACAGCCGCACTCTGGAATCTTCCGCCTCTGCCCCTGCCACTCACGTCACCTCACACGCCCTCCTCGCCCCGCCCCCTATCAGGGTTTCCCTCAGGTGACGGGTTCTAGAAAGTACTAGACTCTTTACAGTACAAGCCTGGAGGCTGCGGCGGCCATTTTTTCGGAGTCCACTATACGCAGACAGTATAGCCGCTATAGAAAAATATCTTTCAACCAGCTGATAGTTATAAAACTATGAATGCATAGTGTATGATTATTGAACATCAAATTGCACGAGCCTGGGTTTCTAATTAGCATAGTGACCGTCGGCAACTTCCTCAGCATGCCCCTCACCGCAATGAGCGCACACTGTTCAGAACAATAAAGTTGGAAGCCCTTGAGTTGACAGTCCGGGCAAGATGGCGGCGTCCTTGCTGGGTTCTGTGTTTCGTAGTGCCCGGCAGGTGAGTGCAAGGACGGGACGAGGGCTGGAGGAGAGGTTATATACACAATGGGCCGGGGGGCATGTGTATGGAGACACAGGGAGAGTTCATATAATATGACCCAGCCTGAGATCCCAGATACTTCTAATGCTAGAGCGCATGTCAGGGCTGATCCTCAGCAGATGATGGATTATTATAGGTAGAACTTTTTTTTTTTTAAAGAGCAAGGGAGAATTCTGTCAGTTTTTTTGCCATCTGTGTCCCATTGGGGCGATTTCCCTTCACTTCCTGTCCCATGGCCACAACAGGAAGTGAGAGGGAAGCCCAGAGTGTCGCTACAACTGGTGTCCCCATTGGAAGATTTCCCCTCACTTCCTGTTCAGGGGACAACCCAAAATGTGGGGTTTCCTTTCACTTTCACTGATAATGGTAAACAGGACAAATAGGGTGAATCTCCCTAACAGGGCCACAGGCAGCAATAAATACCTGACAGGGGTTCTAATCCCTCTCCACTCCAGCCAAAGCTTTGCAACAATGTTTTAGTGCCAGATGAATGATCAGGTGGTGGTACATGTACAATACACGTTGTATTATAGTGCCATTATTAACCACATGTGGACTGTACATATACTGCTACAGTGCGGGTCCTCTGTGCTGGATCATGTAGATGTACGAGGGTGTATCAAACAGTCCATGACTACGTGTGTCACCGCGTCTGCTATTTCATCATGGGCAGAAAATCAGAACAAAGGGCAAATGTGAAACTGGGCAAATCTGCCACACAGACGTTTGACATGATTTGGCAAGTTTACAGTGATGCCGCACTTCAATAGTGGACGAACATCACTGGAAGACAATGAGAGATCAGGAAGACCTTCAACGTGTTCAAGCTCTGAAAATGTCTAAACCGTTCAGCAACTTGCACATGACGGTCGTCGGAGAACAATCCACAGCATTGCTGCCATTGTCGGTGTGTCATCCGGAACAGTCCAGGCAATCCTCACGTGAGCTTGGAACTTTTACCCGTGGTGCTGCCACGTTCATCCCCAGGCTGCTGACCCAAGAGCAGAAGGAACAGTGCATCAAAGTCTGCCAGCAACTCTGTCATTGGATGACCCATCCTTCATGTCGAGGATCAT
The DNA here is from genome assembly GCF_062004578.1 of Staurois parvus. NCBI lineage: Eukaryota > Metazoa > Chordata > Amphibia > Anura > Ranidae > Staurois > Staurois parvus. The sequence continues at coordinate 6,575,814 of NW_028317962.1, forward strand.
TACCGGTGACAAAACCTGGGAGTACAGGTTTCATGCAGAATTTCACGTTTGTTCTAACTTGCTATCCATGATGAAGTGGCAGTTGTGGTAACACACGTGGTCAGAATTGCACCAGTAGCACAGCTCCTGATGTACACAGGATGATGTCTTTTAGCACGCTGACTTATGAAGGTTGGTGCTCCATGCGACTGTGCGTGCAGCTTTGTGCTGCCGCTGCCATCTGTTGGTGTGTTACAAAACTTTTTAGAACCACTTCGTATGTAATCCAGCATTTCCAGGTAGGGGACATGCATGTGCGTGCCCACCACCCCGGCTGTGTTGTTCTTCATGTTTCCTCTGGGCTCCATTTAATGTATTGCAATGCAGAATGTATTGGGCACTCACAAATGCTGCTGCCAGACCTGGAGTACCCCCTCCACCTTCTTTCACCCCGGGCTGGTCTCTATTGTTGTGTATGGTGCTCTCCTGGCTTCTGCTACCTTTACCCCCTTGGGGGCCTAGATTTGCCCCCCCCCCTTTTTTTTTTTTCCTTCCTCTCCCCCAACCCTGTATTTTTCTGTTTTCTATTCTACTATTGTTAATGTTTATGTAACCTATTTTTGCCCTTTTTTTCTGTTTAGATTTTATAGCACTTCAGTAAACTCTAGATTGATCATAAAACTGCACCGGAACTGTGGTGTGAACTGTAAGCAAAAACATATCTGGAATGCACCCAGAGTGCGTTTTTGTGGTGTGAACTGGCCCTGGGGATTATTTACTTAAGCTGGAGAGTGCAAAACATGGTGCACATCTGCATAGAAACCAATCAGTTTCCAGGTTTTAATTGTCAAAGCTTAATTGGACATGCGGAAATTAGAAGCTGATTGGCTGCTATCCACAGCTGCACCAGAGCAAACTGTCAGCGCTATATAAGTCCTGTATAATAATAATAATAATTCTGAGTGCTCCAGTTTTAGTAAATCAGTGTCTAAATGGTTAGCACATCTGCCTGGCAGTACTAGGATCGTTGGTATAAATCCCAACCATGGTACCACCTGCTTGGAGTTTGCATGTTCTCCCTGTACCTGCGTGGTTTTAGTCCGGTTTCCTTGCACACTGCAAAGACATGCTGGTAGGTGAATTGGATCGTGTCTAAATTGTCCCTGGTATGTGTACGTATGAATGTAAGGTAGGGCCTTTAGATTGTACACCCCTTGAGGGTTAGGGACTGATGTGAATGTACAATATATATGTAAAGTACTGCGTAAATTGATGGCGCTATATAAGTACCTGTAATAAATAAATAATCCCGAATGTGTAAATTTCTCTCCACAGCTGCTTCCTTGGCTCTCTCCAACATTCACAAACCAAGTGAGAAGTAATCATGTAGACTGGCGAATGTGGAGAGATGTGAAGAGGAGGAATGTCATGTATGAATATGCCGATGAAAGATTAAGGATCAATGCTTTGAGGAAAAACCAGATCTTGCCCAAGGATCTTCAGGTACTTTGCAGTTTGTTGATTGCATTTGAAAGAAAAATATTAGTTTTTTTTCTGAGACAAAGAAATCCACTTTGTAGCATGTTTGTAACAATGTAGCATTTTTGTTTGTTTTTTTTGACAGCTCTGAACATAGATGCATTGTTTTCAATGGGACAATGCACACAGCTGAGCAAAAATCTACAATGCATCTGTTCAGAGGAATAAACAAATAGAAAATCTGGAGTGCAGTAATTTATTCACATATACGCAAGTAGCGTGTAAATTGAAACATTGGCAGCTAGAAGAGAATGAAGAATTTTACTTATGTTTTTATGCACCTGCAACCTTCAGTTTTCTTTCTTTTGTTTTATTTTTGGTTTTTACTAAGGCCTCCATACACATGGCTGTAAAAAAAAAAAGAAAATCGCAGTAACAAATATTTTTTATTTACGGATCTGCATTCAGTTCCAATGTTTTCAATGCAGACAAAAACATTCACACAGGTGCGTATACCTATACACTGCATTTATATCCGGAACCAAAAATCTGCATCTGAGGACATGCCTATGCATGCATACAATTGAGAAAAAGATCTGTTTTTCAATGCATAATAATTGTAAGGTTCTATTTACTGATCAATATGCTGGAATGCTTGTTCCTTTAAACTGAGAACCTACGGATCTTTCTGCCAGCAAGGTCCTGTGTGTAAATACCAGTAAACTAATGCATCCATGTGCATCCGTGTACAAGAGGCCTTCATTTTTGCAGGCAGTTTGGAAGAGTAGTATGTTGGCCAGTGAGGTCAATCATAACATTTTATAACCAAAAAGAAGTATGGGCAGCAAAGGGGGAAGGGTTATACGGCAATCATGCAAACTTTGATGGCAGATTCCTGTGTGGAGCACTCTAGGATCTCAGGCTACTGCGGAGCTCTGTAAAGATTGTGAATATGCGTACCTGCTAGCCAAGACAAGAACCAGCCTAAAGCGGACCTTGCAGCTAAAGTGCAAGGTCTGCTATTTAAGTGTGCTTTGCCTTACTGAAACACTGCATAAAAGCTTTAAAAAAAAGACCTGCAGAGGGAAATGTCAACTAGTGCACTTACCTTTCTCCCAGCTTCCGTCTGTAGTACTTGGGGGAGGAGGATGTCGTCTTTCATTTGCAGGGAAATCTCATAAGTGAAATATTGCTTGCATCTGTATCATTTCAAGTGTATTTATAGGTGTATATATTTTTTTTTCCGTTTTGATAGTATAGTAAAAGAGGTTAGAACATGTCAGGTTTTCTTTGCTGTTTGTGTCCCCATTATGGATAGTCGCTCTTTCTATACCGGAAAGTGAGGGGAAATCTTTCATTGGTGACAGTTATCAAACAAAGGAATTGCCCTCCCATTGTGTAGATTCCCTCTCGCTTTCTGTTGTTTCTTAGAGACAGTGATGAAAACCCCTCTTAACACAGACAGACTATCTCATTCTAGGAGGTGGACCATCCCCTCCTCAAAACTCCACTCTCTTGGCCTCAGAGACTCCGCTCTCTCCTGGTTCTCCTCCTACCTATCGCAGCACTCCTTCAGTGTTACCTATAACGCTACCACCTCCCCTTCACTCTCTCTCTCTCTGTAGGGGTCCCTCAAGGTTCTGTCCTTGGACCCCTTCTCTTCACCATCTACGCCTCCTCCCTCGGTCACTTGATAAACTCCCACGGCTTTAAGTACCATATCTATGCTGATGATACACAAATCTATCTTGTCTACTCCTCACCTCACCCCTTCAGTCTCCACCCGCATCGCTAGCCTACTAAGTGACATTTCGGCTTGGATGTCACTCCACTCCCTCAAACTCAATCTTTCCAAAACTGAGCTCCTAGTATTCCCCCCAGCCCGTGCCCCCTCCCTTGAATTCTCCATCAAGATCAATAACACAATCATCAGCCCATCCCCTCACGCCAGGGTACTAGGTGTAATCCTAGACTCCCATCTGTCCTTCCAGCCCCAGATCCAATCGCTGACAAAATCATGTAGACTTCACCTCTGCAACATCTCCAAGATACGACCGTTCCTAACCTCGGAAACCACTAAGCAACTTATTCACTCCCTTGTTATATTACGCCTTGACTATTGTAACTCCCTCCTTATTGGCCTACCTCATCGCAGGCTATCCCCCCTTCAGTCTATCATGAACGCTGCTGCCAGGCTCATCCACCTCACTAACCGCTCTGTATCTGCCACCCCTCTCTGCCAATCCCTCCACTGGCTCTCAGTTGCCCAACGGATAAAATTCAAAGCACTAACAATGACATATAAAGCCATCCACAACACTGCCCCAACTTACATAACCGATCTTATCTCTAAATATCACCCAAACCGTACTCTCCGCTCCTCACAAGACCTCCTACTCTCTAGCTCCCTTATCTCCTCTTCCCACACTCGTTTCCAAGACTTCTCCAGGGCGTCACCCATCTTCTGGAACTCCCTACCCCAATCTATCAGACTATCACCTACTCTACTTACCTTTAGGCGATCATTGAAAACCTACCTCTTCAGGGAAGCCTATCCCACCCTCTGCTAATACTGGAATCCTCTACTCTTCCAACCCCCACAGTTTTTACCTATTGTGCCACTCACCCCTCCCTCCTAGATTGTAAGCTCCAAGGATCAGGCCCTCAATTCCCTCTTGTATTGAACTGTATTGTTACTGTATTGTCTCCCACTATAATGTAAAGCGCTGAGCAAACCGATGGCGCTATATAAATCCTGTATAATAATAATCATACGAATAATTCTACCTAAAATGAAAAAGAAAAGTTTTAGCTGTACATGTATTTAGTTTCATTAACTAGTGTCCTTATAACAGATGTGGTTACTTTTTTTTTTTTTTTTGCAGGATATAGCAGATAAGGAGATTGCCACACTGCCCAGGGATAGCTGTCCAGTGAGAATTCGGAACCGCTGCGTTTTCACCTCACGTGCTCGTGGTGTTAAGAGGCGTTGGCGAATGAGCAGAATAGTATTCCGCCACTTTGCAGACCACAATATGATTTCTGGTGTGCAGAGGGCCATGTGGTAACAACTAGATTAAGGAGGCTACAGCAATGATAACTACCCTAAATTTGGACATTGCACTTTTCACATTCTTGTGACATGGTGTGCTGTACAGCATGTGTTTTTTTTTTTTTTTATATGATCACCTAATAAAATATTATTATTGTTGTTCAGTATTTTCAATCAAGCTGCTTTTGTTATTTGAAATAAATGCATCTACCTTTTAGTTATATAATCATAATGATATGATGATATTTACAAAACAATTGCATTTTTTTTAGGGCCAATTCACACCGCTGATCTGCATTTTAGCACAGCTGTAAAATGCAGAATAATGGAAGGACATCTGAAAAACAATATCCAATGTGCCCTATTCACACTGTAATGCTGCGTTGCACTAAAATGCAACAGGTGTGCATTTTAACGCAATGTATGTTAACGGAAGTCAATGCAATGTACAGGATATCCTGTAAAAATGAAGTACACTTTAACACACTAAAATGCATGTCAACGGGTGTCAAAATGTATGTCAGTGGATGGAAATGTACATGCATTTTCCATACATTTTTAGCACAGGTCAGTGTGAACTGGCAATGTTTTAGTGTCTTTTGCAACATCTGTAACTTTGTTACTATTTTGTCTCCTTACATTCAAACAGACTCTCTAAGGCAGGCCATAGACGGGCCGTTGATCAGCCAAATTTTCGGCCGATAAACGAAAAATCGTTCGGCCCAGTTGCCGATGCTGCCACCCATGTCGGCTTTTCCAGCATGACCGATAAAAATAAATGAAGAGATCCGCGAAAACCGGCCGACGGGCTGGCCACACTAACGGCTTGATTATCAGCCGATATTTCGCGCGGATGAAAATTCGGCCGATAAACGACCCGTCTATGTCCTGCATAAGGGCCAATTCAGACTGATTTGCTCTAAAATGTATGGAAAATGGATGTACATTTCCATCCATTTTTGCTGAGCACTGACGTCTGTTGAAATACATTTTGACATCAGTTGACATGCATTTTAGGGCACGTTAAAGCGTACTTCGTTTTCACAGGATAGCTTATGCGTTGCGTTGACATCTGTTGCATTGCGCTAAAATGCATAATGTTGCATTATAGGGGGGGTGGGACTTTTTATTCTCAATGAACTCCAAGAAATTTGAACTGTAGTAATTGATACTTGTAGTAATTTTCCCTTCCTGGCTCTGCAGCACATCTGCACTCCACCCCCTATACCCTATAGGGCAACCACTATCTAGACTGGTGAATTGAAATGATTCTCCTTTAGCCAGTGTTCCATGATTAGACTCATGAAACAAAAAGTCTTGTGCTCAGCGTTACATCACGGCATAACAGCGTCTAACTAGCATTGGCCTAACGAGAGGGAAAGGAAAATGAATGACACCAAACACAAAAAATTGCTGCTGCATTCGTTTTTAATATTGTGCCACAGCGGCAATGAGGATGAAGATGCTCATGATATTCCTAGGACCCAAGGTCCCATCTAGCTTTTAGTGGCATATAAACATGTTGTAAGAGCTACAGCTTACTGCTCTACAAACAACCTCTGCCAATACTTTAGATTATCTGGGCCAGGATGTTACCACCACCCTAGTCCAATGTCCTTCATCTTACGAGGTGGAGAGAGACTTTCAACAGAGTAGGCAATCTGTATGGTTATGACAGTCCATGAGGAGATCAATCTACAGGATGCCTGTTTGGAGAAATGGCTTGATCCTTAGCAGGTAAGTATGCAACAGGAAATTCAAATACAAATTGGCCTAACTTGACTCATCCCCCATCTACTTTACCCCCCAAAGTGGTGTACAGTTGCTACATAACCATGCAGATAGTCTCTACCAATAGGAATCTTGTGACAGTGGGATGAGGGAAATTACATTATTGCCTTGCACTGAGCCATTCTGGAACATGGCCAGCAGCATGAGCAGCGCCAGACACACACCCATGCAAAGAGAACGGTAAGAGAGGAGCCACTGCTAAGTCCAGGAATCTGTAGATGCCACAGGCAATACACCCCAGGACAAAGCAATAGTTTCCACCTGATCACAGGGATTTACTTCCACCAGAGAGTGATCTACCTGGGGGATGTCACCCAGGAAAACCAATCCCAGAAGGGGGAAGTCTGGAGCAAGAAAAAAAGGAAGGACACTAAAGCCCACAAGCAAACCACAGAACTGGGGACTACATGCAGCTCAGAGATCCACCTGATGGACTGTACACATGAAGCTGGCAGATGAGCCATGAATATCCACCTAGTAAAACTTTGAGAACATGTGAACAGAAGACTTGCAAATCTGGGAAACAATAGCCTGATGCTGAAAAACACAAGATGCACTCACAGATATAGTACTGTGTCATTTGACAGGAAAGGATGGAAGCCAATCCTTAAGATCAAAAGCTTGAATAATGAATTTGAATCACTATATTTACTTTGGAGGCAGTGACCCAAAACTAGTACATAGTCAACGTACTGAACCCAGTGACAGCCAGGTGACCAGTGCCTTCAGAAAGTGTGTACTGTGAAAGTAGAGTTATCCTAAGGTGTGGAGGTGGGAATCCAACAATGTTTAATGACACATCCTAAATAGGAGTGTAACATGAAACACAGTCACAAAGATGAACTAAGCCTTTAAAACAGGGGTGTCCTCCCAGCGGCCCAAGAGTTCATCGGTCTGGACATGTCAGGAGGGACCCTGTGCAAGCATAAAAGCCATGGCGGCCAGCAGGAATAAACTAGGCACAAGCACATATAGAGGGAGGCCGTGCAAGCATAGCAGCTGCAGTAGCCAGCACTGATAATCCAGGCACAGTCACAGCTGGGGGGGGGGGGTGCCAGGGCTGCCATTTTTCTAATAGCACTGGCAACAGTGAATACAGGGTCTCCCGATAGCGCCAGGAAAGTAAATGCTGCATGGCTGTATCTAGGGGGGTGCTGGGGAGGGCTATACCTCCCTACCCCCAAATTTCAGTTGGGGCCCCACCCACAACCTCTCCACATAGCATATGGGGAGAGGAGCCCACCCCAGAACCTTCATAGATACGGCCATGCAGCTGTATGTTGCCCTCTTTTACTTTTATAATAAAAAATATTACAATTAAAATTTAGTTTTATTACATACATTATCTATATCTGTGATCATTAACTTGTGATGTTACATAGTTAGTCTGGCTGAAAAAAGAAAAAAGTCCATCCAGTTCAACCATTAAAAAAAAAAGTTATAATCCTATACCCACAACTGATCCAGAGGAAGGCAAAAAACCCAGCAAAGCATGATCTGATTTGCTCCTGCAGCAATTAAACTTCCTTCCTAATCTCCCCAGAGGCAATCAGATATTCCCTGGATCAACTTTACCTATAAATGTTAATATCCAGTTATATTCTGTGTATCCAGGAAAGAATCCAGGCCTTTTTTAAACAATCCACTGAGCTGGCCAGAACCAACTCTTGAGGGAGTCTATTCCACATTTTCACAGCTCTCACTGTGAAGAAACCTTTCCGTATTTGGAGATTAAATTTCTTTTCCTCCAGACGTAAAGAGTGCCCCCTTGTCCTCTGTGATGACCTCAAGGTGAATAGCTCTACACCGAGTTCACTGTATGAACCACTGATGTATTATACATGTTGATCATATCCCCCCTTAATCTCCTCTTCTCAAGAGAGAATAAATTCAGTTCCTCTAATCTTTCCTCATAGCTGAGCTCCTCCATGCCTCTTATCAGTTTGGCTGCCCTTCTCTGTTCTTTCTCCAGTTCCCCAATTTTCTTTTTGTGAATTGGTGCCCAAAACTGAACTGCATATTCCAGATGAGGTGTTACTAATGATTTGTATCGGGGTAATATGATATCTCCCTCTCTGGAGTCTATAACATATTAATACAAGAGATGATTTTTCTCGCTTTAGAAACCGCAGCTTGGCATTGCATATCATTATTAAGCTTGTGATCTACCAGAACCCCCAGATCCTTCTCCACCATTGATTCCCCCAGTTGTACTCCCCCAGTATGTATGATGCATGCATATTCGTAGCCCCCAAGTGCATAACCTTACATTTATCAACATTAAACCTCATTTGCCACATAGTTGCCCATTTAAAAAGTGCATTGAGGAGATGTTACATATGTGATCTACCCAAAGTTTTCTACTTATCAGCTATCCTTATTGTTAGTGTATTTTATGCGCGGCCCAAGACTATTCCTCTTCTTCCAGTGTAGCTCTGGAAGGTCAAAAGGTTGGACACCCCCGCTTTAAAAAAAAATGTCCCCTACCACTAGTGTGTAGTGCTTGGCAGGTGCTCAGTACCAGTAGGTTCAGTCCTTGGCAGCAATGCTGCCACTATGGAATGAAAAGTTCCTCCAGATTCAACACATGCCCAGGTATGGTGGCTGGATTCTTTTACCTGGGAGTCCTCAAAATGAAGACTGGCTCCCCAAGATGTATCTGTTTCCCTTTCCTGTAGAGAGCCCTCATGGGTATGGGGACATAGTATAGTCAAAACCAGGGCCTGACCATTTGGAAACCCGGGCACTGCCCGAGGGCCCGGGGTCAGTAGGGGGCCCCATGAGATGCCCCTGGTACCTTTTTCATAGGCTTTTTTGAGTTTGGGCAAGGACACAGGGGCCCCATGATCCCCTATTGCCCAGGGGCCCCATGAGTTGTCAGTCTGCCCCTGGTCAAAACACTGCTGCACAAGTATATGTACAGTACATACCTGTATATGAGGTAGTAATGACATTGACCTCCAAGTGAATACAGGCTGGTTGTAGGTGCCAGAATTGCATCTGTTTCCACACCCGCAACTGAATCGCAGTGCTATTACCAGATGCGCAGAGCTACCATTCATTCTGAATCAGGGGCTGAATGACAACTCATGGGGCCCCCAGACAATAGGGGATCATAGGGCCCCTGTGTTCTCACTCACACTCAAACCACTCCCAAAAAAGCCTATGAAAAGTACTAGGGGCATCTCATGGGGCCCCATACATTCACATCAGTCCCTAACCCTCAAGGGGTGTACAATCTAAGGCCCCTAACTTACATTCATACATACACATACTAGGGCCAATTTATACAGGATCCAATTCACCTACCAGCATGTCTTTGGAGTGTGGTACAAAAGTGAAAATGCACCTTTCAATGGTGTCAGCGGGAAGAAGGGGCCCATTACATTGATGGTCAGAAGGAGCAATGCTCCTTACATTGGAGGCCCACAAGAAGAATACTTCCTACATTGTTGGCTCATGTTCCTTACATTAATGGTCAGTGGGAAGAATTCCCCTTGTATTATTTGTCTGTGAGAAGACTGCCCCTTCCGTTGGTGGTCAGTGGGTAAGATGTCCCTTACACTGGTGGTCAGTGTGGGAAGAATGTTCTTTAAATTGGTGGTCAGTGGAAAGTATGCCCAGGAGAGGAGGGGAGGGGGTGGAGGTAAGTGGGCACAGTGTAAAGGTAGGGGGCGAAGTGTACAGGGAGAGGGTAGAGGTAGGTGGGCGCAGTGTACAGGGAGGGGGAGTAGAGGTAGGTGGGCACAGTGTACAGGGAGGGGGTAGAGGTAGATGGGTGCAGTGTACAGGGAGGGGGAGTAGAGGTAGGTGGGCACATTGTAGAGGTAGGTGGGCACAATGTATAGGGAGGGGAGTAGAGGTAGGTGGGCCCAGTATAGAGGTAGGTGAGCACAGTGTACAGGGAGAGAGTAGATGTGGGTGAGCACAGTGTAGAGGTAGGTGGGCACAGTGTACAGGGATGGAGTAGAGGTAGGTGGTGCAGAGTACAGGGAGGAGGTAGAGGTAGGTATGCACAGTGTAGAGGTAGGTGGGCGCAAAGTACAGGAGGAGGTAGAGGTAGGTGTGCAGTGTAGAGGTAGGTGGGTGCAGAGTACAGAGAGGGGGTAGAGGTAGGTGTGCACAATGTAGAGGTAGGTGGGCGCAGAGTACAGGGAGGGGGTAGAGGTAGGTGTGCACAGTATACAGGTAGGTGGGAGCAGAGTACAGGGAAGGGGTAGAGGTAGGTGTGCACAGTGTAGATGTAGGTGTGCACAGTGTAGAGGTAGGTGGGCGTAGAGTACAGGGAAGGGGTAGAGGTAGGTGTGCACAGGGTAGAGGTAGGTGGGAGCAGAGTAGAGGTACGTGAGCGCAGAGTACAGGGAGGGGGTAGAGGTAGATGTGCACAGTGTAGAGGTAGGAGGTAGAGGTAGGTGTGCACAGTGTAGAGGTAGGTGGGCGCAGAGTACAGGGAGGAGAGCGCAATAATATGTTAGCGGAAAGTCCTCGGCACACGAACACCTTCCCGTCGCTCAGTTTTTATTTGGCCCCGCCCCGGGGGGGGGGTGTCTGGAGGCGGGACCTTCACGCCCAGTCCGATCCTCCATTCAGAGCCCGGTGACCTCACATCCGGGGAACTCCGGTATATATTATCGGTCGGAAGCTCCATTGAGTTCTCTTTGTCCCAGGCCGTGTCGGGAGATGGTGAGTGGGGTGACTCCGGCTCGGTTTCTCGCAATAGTTGCCGCATGTCTCCGCTCCTGCCCCGCTGTGTACCTGGGCTGTGTCGGGAGCGGCTGTGAGCGGTGTAGAGGGAGGATGGAGGTGGATGGTGCGGAGTGTAGTAGTGGGGTCGGTCACATGATGTGGTGGGCGGGGTGCTGACATGATGATATCTATGTTGGTAGGGACATCTGAGAGACCATGATGCGTACCAACATTTCTGAGCGGCGCCTCCCCCACCACTCCTGCGGCCTGCACACCCACCGCCTGTTCTGCCCTGTTTGTGGAGAACCTTTCCTCCGCCTATAGATCCGGCTGGGCGAGCTTAGGGCGGTGGAGGTCTTCCTGGGAGACATGTTGGATCGCCGGTCCGGTGTCGCCTCCTCACCTCCTTTACATCCCTCGCAGTTGTACTCCCGTGTGGCAGTCATGTGCATTGCAGGGCCGTTATGGGGTTAAATGAGGTGGTGAGGAGGTGACCTATCGCCTCATCACTTGTCAGAACACTTGGATCGCTTTTCAGAGGCGTAGCCAGGGGTGTGCACATGCAGCAGGAATAACACCCCCTGTTCCTATTGGTGGGTGCTACTGTCTGTCCATGGAGACCCATTCAAGTAAATGAGGCCAGTCTGCCAGCCCCCCTTACCTGCATGCTTCTGTGGGGTCCAAGGGGTTAAAGCAGATGGTGAGAGCCATACAATGCTGTGCTGCACCAGGTTGCAGAGCGGCCTCATTCACTTTCCCCACCAACCATGACATGGCGTGTAACTCATGCTGCTGTGATGTGTACACCCCTGGCCACTGCAACCAGAGGAGGTCTGGTTGGGGCCAGAGTGGTAAAAACATGCCTTAACTATGGGGTTTTACACCCCCCCCCTGCAAATGTAAATGAACCCTTTCTGTTCTGAGCCCCTATAGGGCTGCTTTCACACTGATGCCCTGCAGTTTTCTTGCATCGTGGGTGCGGCTCAGTGCATCTGTCACATTCCTGGGTTGTCTGCGCTCTCAGACTTCTATGTCCTGCGGGTGTGATGCACTTTTCTGCATTCAGGGTTTTGGTGCTTTCAGGAAGTGCATCAACCTCGCAGGATATAATGGTCTAGCACTAGGCGCAGCAATCACCAGGAAAGCTGCCGGGACACTGCACTCACGGGGTGGGGAAACCAAAGTGCATCAGTGTGACATCAGCCCTATACTGTGCCCAATGCATTGCTTCACACTGACCTGAAGATCTACCTTCCTGCTGCTGGCAACACTGAGAGCGCTAGCTGGGATCAGAGGTAGAGTGCAGTTGGTATCCCTCCGCATGGGACAGGAGCCGGCACTACAGAGGAGGAATCGGCTTATAGGGCTCAGCTCCAGACTGACAAGTAGTCCCTCTGCATTGCACTCCAATGCTCTGGGGTGGCGGGTCAGCAAGGCCAGGTCCTAATCTACTGGTTGCTGACCCTCTGCTATGGAAGAGGCAGTATAACCACTTGAGATTTGCAGGGTTTTACCCCCTTCATAACCAGGCCATTTTTATACTATTCAGCAATGTGCTACTTTAACTGGTAATTGCATGGTCATGCAACACTGTACCCAAATTAAATTTATATATTTTTGGGTTTTTTTTCACAAATGGTTTTCTTTTGATGGTATTTGATCACCACTGAGGTTTTTTATTATATAATTTTAAAATCAAAAATCATACTTTAGGCCAGAATGTATTCTGTCTTTTGGTTAAAAAAAACAAAAAAAAACCCTATAAGGATTGTGCAGTGGGCCCCCTACCTGCACATGCTGGCTCATGTATGTCATCCAGTGCAGAGCAGCCACCCTGTAACAGTAAAAGTACAATGGGGGTGGTCCACAAGTGATTATTGCAACTTGCCTGCCTGTGCTTCCAGGACTCAACACTTGCAGTTGGGGGTTGGTAATATGTGGTCAGAGTAGAAATAAACTCCCTGCTATGCTCCTTTTCCAGTGGCAGCCTTCACTGACTGCTCTCATCCCCTCCCTAGCAGCTGGATTTGTGACCTCGTGGTCATTGATGGATGACATCTTCTGTATATATGCACAGGAGTTGGTCATTCTGGCAAAGTGTGTTCATACAGAACATGGCTTGTCCTCTCTCCTTATTGGCTCACTGGTTGTGATTGACAGCAGGAGCAAATGTCTCCTGTTTTGTGAGCTATTGAGAGGACCTGGAGGAGCCACTGCTCTCATGCACATCACTGGATTAATGTGAGAAATCCCAGTCATTGTTACCTTGATGCATTGAATTAAAATTCTGCGTTGTGTTTTTTTTTTTTTTTTTTTTGTGTTTTTTTTGAGCCACTGTCACTGAGGTCGGCTATGGCCATCTTGCCCTGTCAGCCCAGGTTCAGATTTTTGGTATATCTTTCTTGTAAGCTGTAATCATTCACTGTAAGATATTTATCTTTTTGAATTTGATTTGTTACAGGTCATCACTTGGATTCCCTCGCGGTTTAGCATGCATGTAAGTTCAATGTGACTTTGCTGTATGTATTTGACCAGTCTTTAAAAACGTAACTTTAGTCTCTTATAGAAGTACACAATGGGGTTGATTTACTAAAACTGGGAAGTTCAGAATCTGGTGCAGCTCTGCATAGAAACCAATCGGCTTTCAGGTTTTATTGTCAAAGCCTAACTGAACAAGCTGAAGTTAGTAGCTGATTGGCTCCCATGCACAGCTATACCAGATTATGCACTTTCCAGTTTTAGTAAATTGGCCCCAGTGAGTTAATCTGTCCTTTTTACCAGATGGGTGCCTATTGCCTAAATCATTTGGTCGTTTTAAAGATGTGCTAATTATGCAAGTTATGACCTTGGTTTCCAAAGTTGAGGTGGCACTCCCACCCAGGGTTGTGGAAAAGGGGTACCCCCAGTCTCTGTATGGAGCCCAGACCAGCAGGGGAGCTCAGGCAGCTGAGTCCACCCAATGTGGACAAGGGAGGGTGATCACAGTGGTGGGGGGGAATGAGACAACAGGTGTCTGCTTATCCAGAACAGCAGGGGTAATGGGGGTGCCGGTTTATCCTTGTGTACATGCAGGTGTTCTTGTTTGCACCACTGTTAGTCAAATGACCTTCAGTTCCCAATATTCTTAAATATAAGTAGTGAATTGCTTTTTTTGGTAGAAATTAAGGCTACTGATAAAACTTGGGTAAAGGTGCACAGGAACCCCCCAGGCAGGTGTTGACTTGCTAAAGGAAAGTTAGTGGCTGCTCAGTTTTCAAGGGAATATTTCTGGAGCTTGGTGAATTTTCTTTGAAAAATAATCACCTGCAAGAAGAGAGCATTTTCATGCACATGAGATGATGGAAGTCAGCAGAGAATCACATCTTGCCATGCTAAGGGAGCATTCCCTTGCAAAGTGAAAACGGTCTTTGCCTATAGTAAATTCTCTCCAGGGTCTCGAACAGAATGAGATGCTCAGGGCCTAACTATACAGTGGGTTGTGTAATGCTACTGTGATGACTCTATTTGCTACTCTTGACTGCCAGAATGACGAGAGAGCTTACCACCTATGTTCTGAGGCATTGCAAAGAAAAGCATGAAATGGCCCACTAATGTCTATGCTTCCCCTAATGAGCATTTTTTCTTTTTAGATGTGGAGCCCAGTCTATCATGCTGCAGAACACTTGGGTAAGTTGGTGTTTTTGTGTTGCGTGTGTGGCTTTTTTTTTTTTTCTGCCTGATATGAGAGCTTATGCTGTACATGATGACTTGAAATAATCAATGGGAATCTCTCTGAATAAGACTGAGGGAAATCTTGTGTTCTGATGCAGTGTAGAAAATGGGGAAGCTTCTTTCCATCTGTACATTTTCCCTTCAAGTTGTTTTTCTTTATTTTAGATCAAAGATGTTCCATGCCAACATGATCTATAGACATGGAGGGACACAAGGTTTGTAATTTGATTTCATAATTGATATGTAGAGCCCTCATGCACTGCCAATAGGGAATTATGGAATGTTGTAGTATCAGCTGTATCTGGCTACTAAACGTATTGCTTTATTTATTAAAGTTGGAGTGCAAAATTTGGCCCATGTCTAGCATTTCTTCCCCCCCCCCCCAAAAAAAAAAAATTTAGCTGCAAAGCACAAGATTTGTTCTAATGCTGTGACAATCTGACAGTCTAACTTAAGTAGAACTAAAGGCAAAACTATTTTTATTCAGTTTTTAATGTAGTTAAAGGGTTATAATCCCTGCAAGGTTTTTGCTCTTTGCCTTCACTTCCTGTCCTATAGCTGAAAATAAGATGGGGTCACCATGGGCATATGTAACCTCTAGCCCTGTTCTAGTGATAACCCGAAATTTGGGTTTTTCTTACAGGTGCTTGTATGGCACCATCAATTTAAGCAATCCTTTATGTGTTGTACATTCACATCAGTCCCTGCCCTCAAGGAGCTTAGTCTAAGGTCCCATTTAACATTCATACACATACATGTATTGGGTCCAATTTAGACAGGAGCCAATTCTACCAGCTTGTCTTTGGGTACTCTGGTTTCCTCCCACCTTCCCAAAGGAAACCCATGCAGATAGTGTTCTGGCTGGGATTAAAAGTCAACCCCAGTGCTTTTAAACTGAAATGCTGACCACTTGGCCACAGTGCTACCCATTTCACTTCACTTAGCTATACAGGTAACATGAGAAAATAGGTAGGGTGAGTCTTCCTAATGTTGTCAGACAGCAGTACAAAACAGATGTTCTAATCACACTCCATTCTATCAAAACTAAAGCAATAGTTTAGTTATACTTGATAGACGTGATGTGCTTTAGCCTCAGTCTTAATGTGTGCTGCAGACAGTGTTTCTTAGAAACCTTATTTCCATCTTTGTGATCACTTCAGGTCCATGTGAGCCATGCCAGGTCTGCCTGTCCATTGCTAATGGCATACAGTGGCTAGAACAATAGTTTAGCATTCACACGTGTGGGTGTCTTTGTACATTAGGACTGTGCAAATGGCATATGCAGAACATACTGATGTAACCATTGTAGATTCACACTGCTTGCTGTAGAGCTGTTAAGCAAGGTTTTAAGAGGACTCTACTTCTGGAGAAGTAATCAAATGTCAGACACCATGATGAGCCCATAGTTCAGCAGATGATCAGTGATGAATTTAGCTTGTCTTTCGCTCCTATCTGATGTCTGTCTCCTGGGAAGGGCAGAACAAAATGTTGAAAAACTCAGCTAATCGGTGTTTCTCTGCAGGTTGTGTGGACAGAAATCTACAGGATGACCTAATCGGTAAGTATACTGCATTTGAGGTGGGGGAGAGTTTATAGATTTGCTGGGTTACAAACTGTTACATCTTGGGTATATGCCATCTCCTGGATCACTGCCTGTCACACCTTCATTGATGCATACACTGCCTGAGATTATTGGTTTGCTGAAATGATGATTCTTTAACAGACTTGACAACCCCATGGAGGTCTGTTTATTAGCTCTATCTGACTCCATTGCTTTAGACTTTGTAGCTGAGCTGTAACTTGCCACCTACTAAATAGTCATTTCTTTTGATTACAGATGGTATTGGCCCTTTCTGCATAAGACTTCTCATTGGGCTTCAAGGTAAGATACTGATATTGCAGCAGCTCCATTTATGATCTAGTTGAGCAAAACTTTATACTCTATAGGCCTTGTAATTGTGTGCTTGGTACTGCATACTTGTTGCTTGGTTGGCTTGTGTGCTGTAAGTCTCAAACACTTATTTTCTTGGTTCACTCAGGCAGCAAGATGCCCTTACTTTTGGGGGGGGGGGGGGGGCGCGGGGGGGGGTCTTATCCCCCACTACAGTGTGTAAGTCTGTTTGAACAACCCCAGTCATAGGTTGCAGTGTTGGCATGTGGTGATATAGGACTTGAAGGGCAGTTTGTATAATGTGGGTAAAGTGAGCCAGTATGGTGATTCCTATGCCCCTTTTTTAAAGGCTGCCTTTTCTGATTGGGGTGCTTCAGGCTTGTAATTCTGACTGGGCAAATTATGTTCATATTCTGCAGCTGTCATGTTTAAAGTATTGTGCTCCTTTTTTTGGGTTTCAAATGATGTTCCAAATGTCTGACCTGAAATATGTATGTGGACTTGTGTTACTTCTGACATAAACCCACAATTGTATTGTGCATGTACTGATGACCTGCTTTAGGGGTACTAACTAGCTTTTTGTTTGTTTTTTTTCTAGGCGCATCATAGGTGGAACTTCAAGTTTTTGGTGAGTACCTGCATAACTCTTAACAATTTTTTTTTTTTATTTTTTTTGTGTCGGTTACCAATGATGAAACTGATTCTGCCATATGATAAGGCTGATTATACCATTAACCGTTCCACTTTTTTCTGAGGTAACTACCAGAATTTTATAGGGAATCCTTAATGATTTGAAAGCAAGAAAAATGATCCCTAAAACAGCCACAAGTTGCAGCCTTTAGAATCTCTAATCTGCTGCTGTCCCCTAAAATGTTGTGCTTGCAGTTGTCTCGGTCTATTAAAGAATTCCTTTAAAGATTATGGTAATGTAAAGCTGTTTTTATTCTGGCTAACGTGTCTCAAATCTCTCTGCAGGTATCCACATGTGTGCCTGAAGAGGTGAGTTGTCAATGAGGGCTTCTTGGTTATTGATGCTTGTCATCACATGCGGAAAGGAACTGTGCTTCAATATGACCTACAGATGCAAAGCAAGCACCTGCCTTTTGATGGATCTTTAGAAACCTTTCTTAACTGGCCAAGAGCCCCTGTTGCTACTCCAGATTTCCAGGCCTAGGCAAATGATACCCTATATCCCCAGGAGGTTTTTGAAGCTAGGCTTACCATCCTGCCTGAGCAACAGGCAAATGGATTCCTGGAATTTAATGCTGCACATCTCTTCAGATGGCCACGGCTTGAAATGTTAGGGATAATTTTCTCTACAAAAAGCATGGATAGATGGGTGACTTTCATTTGAAAAATGAAACGGCCTCTGAGCTGTGCTGCTGAAAAGCCGTGTAGTTCAGCCTTAAGGTGCTGCAGGTGTCATTCCTCTGAACACCACAGAGTAAGACTGCCATGCTTTTTCTAAATGCATTAAGCAGATCCACATGCATCGGTTAACAATTTGATTCCTGTGTTTAGTGCTGGCAATCTTAGTCCGGTGATTGCCTCTATATACAATCTGTTCACTTGCTGTGATGGGACTAGGATTGCTTTTCCTTTTTGGTGCCATCCAGATTGGCACTGCAGTAGACAAGCATTGTGGTTCATGGCATTCTCAAATTAGTCATATTTGGGGTTTCAGGGCATGGGGGGGGGGGGGGGGGGTGTTGGCAACCTGTTTAATATGTATGGGCTGCCTTACTGAGATTAATACGCATGCAATAATGCCCTGCCTGCAAGGAAGGACTTTTAATGTACTGTTATGGATAAAATATCTGCAAGGCAGATGAAAGCAAACTAACCTTACTTTTTTTTTTCTTTTTTTCTTTTTTCCCCCCTTTACAGTTCATGCCAATTTATCAAACAAACACTGTGGCTAAATGGGTAAGAATTGCCTGACACTATCTTGGATTTCAAAATGTAACTTTCAGAAATAAGCCAATGATGCTGTAAGAGTAGTGGACAGAAGTGATTTCTGACATCTTTGAAAACACTGAGGCTTAACCAGATCATACACTACTGCATATCGTGTCAAGTGCAGTTGTCAAACTCTTGTGGTTTTGTGGAAACTGAATGTTAAAGGAAATGCTTAATTGCACAGCTTCTAACCAAACCGCTCTATAGTTTTGCTTACATGGCATTCACTTGGTAAAGTCAGGCCCTTTAGTTGGGACCATGTAATGTCTTGGCATAACTTGGGCTCAAAATGCTTTGTAATTTTTTTATATGGCCACAAGTTTGTCCTTTGTGAAACTGTTTACAGGACTTTCTACCTATGTGGGGATGAACTTGCCTGCAGTTAAGATTGCTCTGTTGGAAAAACTTTGTAGTTGTGACCTGAACTCGTGCAAAACCTGTCAACCACCTAGTTTTGTACTTTGTCATTTAACACGGTGCAGTCAGTTGTTTGGTCTGTATGTGGATTTAATTTTACATGTGTTAAGATGCTGAACAAGATGCTGTGTGCTTGAGTGGTATATTTTTATCTTCAATTTTATTTACATAAACACATTTTTGATCTTAGATTCTGTAGTACAAAGCCAGCCAACATCAATGTGACTGCTTCTAAAAACATGTTTGTATTTTACAGATACCATGATGATTTTGCTACTTTTTATCAATGGAAATCTCTCTGAATAAGAATGAAAAACCTACTTCTGATGTATGCGATGCGGTTTCTACTGTTTAGCTGTAACTAGCTGCTTGAAGATGGAAGTTCAGGAGTTGAAACTTCAAGAGCATACTATGTGAAGGTAAGCTTTTTTTTTTTTTTTTTTTTTTTTTTTTTTGGAGGGGATGTGAGAATCTAAATGGCTTGTATGCAGGTTTAACATGATGATTTTATAGTTCATCAGACTGACAGTGGTGAACATCTTTCGCTCCTATCTGATTGAACCTATGTCAAGCTTTGAGTATATTTTTTCTGGGTACACTGGCCCCTTGGATACAAATTTTAGCTGTGCCTAACCATTGGCAGTGTTGTAAGCTTGGCACCTGCACCCTGGACAACTGTTTGCTTTGTTTAGGCTTAGCACTTGCACATATCCTGCCCAAGCTAATGGGAGTTTAAAGCTACCACTTAAGCCAAGATGGTGATGGCATTGCAGTCATGTTTTTTTTAATTGTTCTCTCAGCTCCAGTTTCAGCATTACAGCTAAAAGGCATGGCAGAGGTTTACCATGTAAGGTGATTAGATTGTAGTGTAGGAAATGTGGCCACATGTCAAAGGCAGAAACCTCTGTAATGTCTGCTGGAAGCAGTACTTTCAAGCTGTATGCTAGGGCAGGGGTCTCCAAATTATGGCCCTCCAGGTGTTGAACTGAAAGTCCCCATGAGGCCTTGCAAGACTCCCAGAGGCATGATGGGACTTGTAGTACTTCAACTGCTGGAGGTCCATGGTTTGTAGACCTAGGGCATTGACATGGAAGCAACAATATAACTTCAACATGAAAAAACTGACTGACTTTAGGGCATAAGCAGTTTCCCTCTAAATTCTGCTGATCTATAGACACTGCACTATTGTGCTCTACTATATCAACCTGTTCTCTGCTTCTTTTATAGGCCTGGCTAGTTCGCATGCCACCTTAAGACTTGAAGGGGTGGGTAAGCATTTCCTCCATTGTATAGCATTATTGTATATGATGATAACATAGTTCAGCTGATTTACTGTGAAGAACAGTCTTTCGCTCCTATCTGATACATCCTTAGAATCTTTATCCCTTACTTGGGCACAGGCACAGTATTGAGCTCATTGGTATGTTTCTTTTGTAGGCCTGGCTACAGCTTGAATGCCCTGTCGGGAGGACGCTTTTAAAGGTGGTAAGTGGATTTGCTCTAGTCATTGTGCTGAACTAGTGTGTGGGGTTTGTTTTGTCCCCCCCATGCATTGAAGCAAAGTATCTGGCTTTAAGTGACCTCCCTAACACTGACCCTCCAGTTACCTATTCTGCCACACCTGTGTAACAAGTGTTTAGTTGCAACCCCCCCCCCTTTGGGTAGGATAGCTAAGAGTGGGGAGATTCCCTTTTTTTTTTTTTTTTTTTTTTTTTTTTAAGACTTGGGCATTCTTAGAAATTCTACTTTTTGACCCATGCCAGCTAACTAGGTTCATTCTTCAATTGGTACACTTGTGTTGCTTGCCTGTTTTGTGAGTGGTGGCATAATGACAGTATTAGAGGTGTTGCCTGGTTTGGACCAAGTCTTATTCTAAGGTGACTTGCTAAGTTGCTTAGACTTGCCCTAGAACTGTCAGAATAGCCCCCAATGGCTGCATCTTAGCGCAGCTGATATGCTTTTCATTTTCAATGGTCTGTAAATGATGACTTTATGAATCAGGTCTCTGATTACTTTGAGGACATTGTGACCCACTGATGCAGACAAAGACTAGGTCAAATCTTATCAATGAATTTAAATTGTTCCCCCTAAACAGTGTTTTTTTTTTTTTTTTTTTGTTTTTTCCAGGTTTCCTTTCAGGAGTCACCAGGAGTAATGATCAAGCTGGAACTATGGTACGTGAAGCATGTTCAGGTTGAATGCACAATTTCTCATTTTACTGTAACTAGTGAAGAAAACTATTCTGCCATATGAAACCTGATTTCAACCTTACTGTTCACTTATTTCTGAGGTTACATTGGCCTACATAGTAATACATTGTAACTGTCCCTTGTGTTCTGCTAACACCATATTGCATATAGCTTGGTAGTACTTTCCTTTGCCATGCAAGACAAACAAGGTTATTTAAAATTCCACTCCTGCAACCTATGCTTTCCCTTTTCGATGCTTCAGCTCTGTTCAGCCCCCATGAGCAAAGTGAAGACCCAGTACTCAGGTGTAGGTGAGCATGTGACTCGGCATGAACACAGGTCAGCCGTAACATTGCCCACATAAGAATAGGTCCTCCTTTTTGACACCAGAACAGCCCCGGCCCATCAAGGCTTGGACTCCAGTAGACCTTTGAATATATGCTGTGGTTTTATCTGGCACCAAGCAGTCAGCAGGTTCTGGAAGTTGGGCATCCATGGATTTCCACCTCCTGGGATATACTTTTCATTTAAGCAAGTGTGCGTGCTGTGCAGAAAGTTATTCCCCCAACACCCTAATGAAGAACGCAGATCTGCTTTAACCACAAAGGAATTAACACTTGGGTTTTTTTTTTTTTTTTTTTTTTTTTCCAGCTATCAATGTATAAGCACACAAAGCTGGATGTCAAGATTTGTCTGGTAAGTGTAATATGTAAATTGTTGCGTTTTTTTTATGGGGATATATGATGACAAATACTTTGAACTCTCTCACTGACTAAAGATGAAAGTAAAAGTACTGACTTCCCTGTGACTGACTATTGAGTACTTTTTTTTTTTTTTTTTTTTTCTTCTTTTTTTTTGTTAAACTACAATAAATTTGTTTCTAATTTTACAGATTTCATGGTGGAAAACAGCCTAAAGGCACATCTCTACATTTCTGCACTTGGTTCTACAGTGGTTAAAGTTCTGATGTGTTGGCTTCACATCTCTGCAGGACATACTGTATACTGAATGTCATGCTAAATGGCAATAAAATTTGCAGACTAAATTAGAAAACTGTTTCCTGTTTTTTATGATTGGATAACAATTGTGTACTCTTGCTTGTGTACCACAATTCATGGGGAAGGAACTCTGTAAGGTCTATGTAAATTGGAAATGTTGCTTATGGTAGGCCGGAGTTTGGTGCTAGACAATGTTCAGGACCACACTTTTACTGCAACAGGACAGCCCCCTGCACCAAAATGCATATGTGACCTTAATATTTCCAGGTAAGGGGGCATGCGCTGCAATTTGCTGCAGCATAAGGCAATAACCAGGTCCTGGCCCATTATTTTTATAGCTGCAATCCACTGATGGCCTAAACAAATGACAACCCCACACAGGGTTCTCAACAGACAGCAGTGTTTTCTGCAAAGCTGGGAGTAAAACTGCTCATTGCTTGGTAAAATCTGCACGCAATGAACACTAGGCAGTTAACCTATTCCAAGCCAAAGGGTTAACCTAGTAATCCATATATTTAGTACAATGAGTGTATATTGGCACTGATCACTAGAGATATCTGTGTCAGATTGCTTCCTGCACTCAGTGCCATTATAGGTTGCTGATTACTGCAACTAGTGTAAATGAAAACAAATTCCAGCATATATAATTTTTGGAAACATAATGTTACCACAAACTGATATACACTTCATTTATTTTTTTATAAAGTAGCAAGATCAAATTTCTTGATAAATTTAAGAGTATTTATTGGATTGTTTTATAGCAAATTTGTTCATGACCACACAATCATCAGTTTAAGTAGCAGTGCAAAAAGGGGGAAAATGCCCTAGTCATGAAGGGGGTAAAACCTTTCAGAGCTCTCGGGTACTTAAGGGGTGGCTTTTGTCATAGAAATGTATAGAGCTGTTATTTCATACACTAAATGTATATGGGTTTAGGGCTGTTTAACTGTGCTATTGGTTACATGCTTGGCCAGTGATTCAGGGACTGATGGTGCACAGCTTGCACATGGATAGTCTGTAGTGTTTTTGCCTGGTTCACTTTTGGGGTGTTTGTGTTTTTTTTGGTTTTTTTTTTGTTTTTTTTTTTGTTTTACCTGTGATCAAATGCCTTCACTGAAATGTGCTGACATTTGCAGGCCATGACAGATTTGGTAGGGACAAAAACCAGACAAGTGGATCCACACTGTACAGTAGCTCACAGCTACCAGCTGGAATGTTGGAGATTCTCTCCCTCCATTCTTCATAATTTCAAATGTTTCCTTTGCATTTGCAAAAAATTGGCTCTTTTGCAAGCTCTTGATGATTTCAGTTTTTCAGAAGAAGAGCAGTTCCATGGATTCTGTTCATAAATCTTTACGGTTCCAGTGCAGATAAAGGATGCTTACCTACATCCCTATCACCTGACCATTCTATCATTTCCAGTGGATTGTCCCTTTCAATTTGTGGGCCTGTCTACGGCCCCAGAGTCAATCCTGGTTTCAATTCTGGGCCTGCTGTGGATTTAGGGTATGCCAATCCTGGAGTACCTGGATCTGCTGTTGAGGGAGTTATCGGCTCAGGAGCACAATGTCTCTTGCAATATGAATTTGTGGAGGTTTGGCTCAATCCTAAGGCTACATGTAAACTAGCCTAGCCTGACCACTCAAAAGGCAAACTCATGGTACCACTTTTTTTTTTTGTTTTTTTTTTGGGGGGGAGGTGTAACCTCATTTAAACGCAGCAGTTCAAAAACTGCTAAAAGCCTATGGGTACATGGACACAGGATTTGATGGAGTTGAGTTTAGAAGCTTTGGCAAAAAAATTGCCAAAAGCTCCAACTTAAGTTTTTTTAGGAGTTGCTAGTGTACATGAAGCCAGAAATCTGTATTGCTTCCAGGCCACCAGTTGGAGTTGCTGGACTTGATCCTAGATACTGTCCAGGCAAGAATGATTATCCCACCACAAAAATGCCTTGCTATGAGGAATCGGGTGCCTACTCTCAGAATGCTAAGAAATCCCTTGAATGGTCACTGCATCAGGATCCTTGTGCAAAGGGGAACTGATGACTTTTCTGTTTATTCCAGACCTCTGCAGCAGAATGTATGATGTGGGGCAGGAGGACTCTTTTTTTTTTTTTTTTTTAAAGACACCCCAGAGTCCTTAAACCTCCCCCCCTTCTGTCTCTGTACTGGCAGATGTCTTTTGTGGGTGCTAAAGAGGGAGAAAGTACCTTTTCACTTCTTGAAAGGTGTGGACAACTAGTTTCCAGCTTGATGGGTTGGGGGAGAGTCTAGATTTTTTTTTGATAGTCAACCAATCTTCTATGCAGTAGAACAAGTCATGACAAGTTTAAGTGATTGATTTCTGTCTGTGCAGAATTTTACTAAAGGCCTTGCCAACTGAAGCTGTTCATGAGGAAAGACCATTGCTTCCACAATAGAATGGAGCATCTACCTCCCATCACTCTCCCCCAGTTTCATCTTCAAAGACAAAAATCAGCCATTCCTTTCAGCGCAAGACTTGGAAAACAAAATCCACAAAGTCTGAGCCACAACCTTGATCCACAATGTCTGGACACTCGTCAGTTTCCATCTTGCTTGATCAGATATCCTAGATCTATGGATTCAAATTGGTTTCAAACTCCACCCCCTCATTTTTGTGTGTTCCTCTAAAACCAGCCTACATTCACAGACAGATGTTGAGACTGCCCTGAACCATCTCTTGACCCAGACAGCCATTATTCCAGTCCCACTAGAGGGCAGCTTTAAAGTATTCTTTCCAAACTTGTTCATGGCAGCAAAACCCAGAAGGGGCAGTTGTCATCTTGAACTTAAAACTTCCAAACAAGGTCCCAGCATGTTCCAACATTGTGGATAGATCCACAAGGTCAGTAATTGCTTCTAAGGCAAGGGGAGCATCTTGCATCAGACATTTAAAATGCTTACCTGCACATTCCCATTTACCCACCTCATCAGCACTTATCTGCTTTGCAGCAGATTAACATTTCAATTTTTTTTTTTTTTTTTTTACACTGCCATTCACCCTATCCTTGGCTCCCAAGGTTGTTTGCACCCCTACTGGCTCTTCTAAGAACTTGGGCCATTCATGTCACAGGGTGCTTAGACAACTTTCATCTGAAGGAATCATTAAAAAGAAAAACAAAATCTGCAAAGAAATATCCAAAAGGACTAGCCAGATTCCTCAGGTCTTCACATGGGTAATTGACTTTCGAAAACATCATGCTCCAACCTCATGTAGAATGCCTAAGCCTTACTCTATACATGGCCCACTCAGGTTTTCCTTCCAACAAACAAGCTTGCCTCTCTAAAGCAGCCTATATAAACAAATTCTCAAAGCCTAGTAAACAGGATAAGAAAATTGCTTTGAAAGCAGTATTTTCTGTACAATCATACAATAAATCTGATTGTTAGTATACAGCTCTGATTTGAAATCCTTTCAAAGGGACAAGCACAAAAATTTCTCATACCAGATCAGGTTTAATCAGTGGTTTTCATCAAAATACATCACTTTGATATTTTTATTGTCATGCAAGAATTTTTGTAACCTTATCACTTTAGATATGAGACTACCATGCAAAAAGACCATCATTCGTCCAATATGTTCATGTGTACACGGCTTAAGGATCCTGGGCCTTTTGAAAGACACAGTCCTTTTGCCCAGTTCCATTCAAGGCTACTTCAGTGCAACATTCTTTTGGCCTGAAACCAATGCCCTCTCTAGATCTTCCTATGCTTCTTCCCAGGCACACCAGGAACATCCTGGAGATCAGAGCAATAAAAGTAGCACTGGCCTCAGGTGCCCTGTTAATGCCCTAGACTTGCATTCCAGCTAATATATGCCTTTTCCTCCAATGCTGAATCTTCCTTCCAAAAAATAGAAAAAAAAAAAAAAGCTGATTGTCATTGCATCAAACTGCCCCAGAGGAACCTGGTATTCAAACTTCTGGGAAACAATAGGATTCTTCTGATTAGGCCTGCTGTCTCAAGGGCCCCTGCTCAAGTCTGTTTCTCAATCACTGGATTTAAAAGCATGGCAATTTAAAAAAAATAAATTGAAATCCAGGTCTTGCAGGACAGAGGTATATGACTGTCATTCCCACCTTACCAAGAGACAGCCCCCTTCACAAAAAAAGCAGTTACTTACGGTAACTCCTTTTCTAGGAGTTTTTCAGGACAACACCTTGAGACCTTGGCTCCTCCACCTGAGGAACCCCCCCCCCCAAAAACCAAAAGGCCTGTCTCTCCCCTCATGACCTCAGTTCATGATCTAGCACCTCCGGTCACCTGGGGAGACAAAAAGCATAGCAAACCATATCTTATGAACCCATGCAACAGAGGGTGGGTAACTGATGCTGTCCTGAGACTCCTGTAAAAGGTGTTACCGTAAGTAACTTTGCTTTTTCCCTTCTTCGTCTTTCAGGACAGCACCTCGAGAGGATAAGCAAGCACTCACCCCTAGGGTGGGACCACTGCTTGTATGCTTGTAGAACCTTGCGTCTGAAGGCCTGCTCCTGCACTGAGACCAGGTCGGGTATGTAATGCTTGACAAAGGTGCCATAACTGGACCAAGTCGCAGCTCTACAGATCTGTCCCGGGGAAGCACCAGCCAGCTCAGCATGTGTGGCTGCCATGTCACAGGTAGTGTGCCATGAGGCCCTCAGCCAGATACGCCTGTCCGATTGCTGGTCTTCGCCACCTAGCTAAAGTGTATCTGGAGGCCTTACAGCCCTTCCTTGTCTGAAAAAGAAAACACAAATCTGACTACCGGATCTCTTTTTAGTTTTCTCTAAATAAAGAACACATCTTCTCACGTCCAGCATGTGAAACTTCCTTTCCTGGTCACACAAGGGGTTAGAACAAAAAGAAGGTAAAGTAATATTCTGACCTCGATGAAATCTCAAGCCCACCTTGGGGACAAAGCCTGGGTTCGTCCTAAATGTAACCCTATCCACAAATACCTGAAATAAGGGGGCTCTAATTGACAGAGCTTCTAATTCACTCACTTTCCTTGCAGTTGTAATTGTTACAAGGAAGGCCATCTTGAGAGTCGGGGACCTTGAATCCAGAGGTTCAAAGGGGGAGCCTGTCAGCACATTAAGTACCGTCATCAGATTCCATTTGGGAAAGGGTCTATCCTCTGCGGGTCTCTGGTCAAGGACCTAAAGAATCTTGCTACCAGCACCTCCTTGGCTAAAGGAGACTGCATAAAAACACTCAGAGCTGATACTTGGCTCTTTAGTGTACTAACGGCTAGGCTTGTCAGCCCCTGCCTGCAAAAATTCCAGGACTGAAACTAAGCTATAAGTCTCCCCGGAAGCTTGGATACACTATTTATTAAAGCACTTCCAGACCTTCAGATAGCCCGGGTCTCTTTTTTTCCTATTTAGGAGTGTGGAAACTAACCTGAGAACCCCTTGCTCAACAAGAGCTGTTACTCAGAAACTAGGCTGATAGGTTCCATCTGTCTACCCTGGGACACAGGACTGGTCCTTCCAGGAAAGGCAAAATCCAAGGAGGGTGGGTCACTGGGGCCACCAGCGTCAAAAACCATGCTCGTCGAGGCTATTAGGATCAGGGAGGTCTGCTCGGATCTGAACTTCCTCTGTACTGCTGGCAACAAAGGGACTGGGGGAAAAGCATAACACGGGAAAATCCCACTGCTGTGCTAGAGCATCCACTGCCAACGCCCCGTCCCACCAGTTTAGGGAGAAGAAAACCAGAACCTTGGTGTTTTGGCTTGATGCAAACAGGTCTACGGATGGAGACCCCCCCCCACTCCCTTTTGATGGCTTGGTAGACCTCCCCAATCCATCCGGAACCTCTTGTACTTGATGGCCTCGTTCAAGGGCTTCTGATTTAGAATCAGCCTGTATGATCCCGATGCCTTTTGGATGACAAAGATGTGCGAATAGAATCCCTTGCCGATCTCTGTGATGGGGATTCTGACAACGACGTTCTGTTCCTCCAATTCCTGTATAGAAGAGAGTAAGGCTACTGCTTTTTTTTTTTTTTGCGCACCTTGGCAGGTTCGTCACCTCCGAAATTCCAGGCGGTACCTTCTCCTCACTATATCCAGGATGAAGGGATTGGAGAGCTCTGCTTCCCACTGTGGGAGGAAGACCCCCAACCTTCCCTTTGGTGGAACAAAGTCATTGCGATTTCTGGGGCTGCTCAGGAGGATGGAAAATCGCTCCTCCTTTGCACCTAACTTTCTGCCCCCAGGCCTAAGGGCCTGAATTTTCTTTTGGTGACAAAACTTTTTTGCCGCTACTCCATGTTCCATGCGGTGGTGGGCATGGCAGGCTTTAAGTTGTACAGTGTGGAGTCCCAGGATTTCTTAAGGGAATCTGCCACCTGTCCATGGTGTCTGACAAGACCCCCATATCCTCAAAGCCAGATCCATCCTCCTGGCTACCTGAGAAAAAGCAGCGTCCAACTTGGGGCTCTTATTCCATAACACAGAAGGGTCCTCGTCGACTGGGAACCTGCGTCTGAGGTATTTGGCAAAGAAAGACTTCCTTTTGGGGTCCTGCCATTCCCTCTTAATAGTCTCCACCAACACCTCATGGACGGTGGAAACTGTCTTTGCTCCTTCATACCCTGATGCATTTGATCATGTAACGTCAGGGGCTTCTTATCCTCAATGTCCAAGGTGGCATAAATAGCTCCTAGCAAGTCGTCAACCTCCTCCAGGGACAACTTGTAGCTAGAGGAGCCTCTAGGCTCATCTGAGGGGACCTCCCCATCTGAATCCTCTGAATTCGAGCCCAGGGATGGGTTGCCCTCCACCGCCTCGCTCCTCTGGCCTCCCGTCCCTCTACTAGTAGAAATGACCAACTCAGGCTGTTGGAGGGGAAGGGGTGCGGTCCACGTCTGAGGCAAGCCTATCTTCTCGACAAGAGACTAAAGGAATCAAAGGTAGTCTCAGCTCTCTAACTGCCTTAACCAGGTCCCCGAGAAGAAATCTCCTCCCTAACCAGCCCTTCGATACAGGACTTACACAGCACCTTCTTCCAAAACTCCTTGAGGGTCACTTTACATGAAGGGCACTTCCTTCTAGACCCCTGGTGCATCTTGAGCTTCTCACTGGCCTTTTACCTGAAAGATGAAGAGGAAATCCAGGGGACCCATTACCTAAGGAATGCCTGCTGACCGCCCCCCCCCCCCCCCTCTCCTCCGGCAGGGAGTGGGAGACTACAACCTGAGACTCTCCCTCCCTCCCAACCCCTGGCACCTCCGACCACCAGAGGGCTGGGGGACCACAGCTAGGGGTAAAAGGCACCTCTGAGCCGCCTACCTGCAGCTGGCTGGTGCTGGTCCCAGTGCCTGTGCTCCAGCCATCCTCAGAAGGTGATCGCCTGCCTCTTCAGGATGCTGCACTCACACTGCCGAAAGGAGCTCCCCCTTGTTGCCTAGGACGCAGCCAGAAGCCATGTCCTGGGAGAAGTCCCTCCTCTTCCCCCAGAAGTGACGTTGCCCATCATCTGGCCCACCCCAAGCTCCAATGCCAGCACAACATGGGACTTCTCCCCCAGTCCCTCTGGACACAGGAAACAAAGGCCCCCAGCCTTCCCTCAGTGGGGGCCGGGACGAAACATGACAGGTAAGCAAACCCCCCACCTGTCTCCCTACAGAGGGGGTTCGCCTGTCAAAGAAGGCTGTGGGGGGTAACCACCAGGCACACACACCTCCACTGCCATTCTCCTCTCTTGAGTACCAGGCTCACCCAGTCCTCTAACCGCACCTGGACTGGCCTCCACAGTATGTCTCCCTCTGGAGGAAACACCGAAAGTGAGGGGAGAGGCAGGCCTTTTGTTTTGGGTGGAGGGGTTTCCTCAGGTGGGGAGGAGCCAAGGTCTCTCAAGGTGCTGTCCTGAAAGACGAAGAAGGGAAAATATACTACGGGGCCTGGAAATATTTCACTTGGTGTGTACATAGGCTCTTCAACCCCTAAGATAACTCTGTACCTTGCATTGTAGTCTTCCTACAGTCAAGACTTGAGCAGAATTTGGCCTTAAGTGCTCTTAAAGGACAGGTTTTAGTGTTTGCTCCCAGTTGCATCAAAGCCGATTTTGAAATTGTGCGACTTACAGTGAAGTTGCACGATTTCAAAATCAGGTGACCTGCCGCTTTCAGTTGTGATTTGCAAAACATCTGACACAGATGTCTATGCAAATTGTAACAAAAGTAGTGCATGCACTACTTTAGAAATTGGTGTGGCTCTGACCAAGTCAGAACCACACCAATATAACCGCTCTGATAGCGGACAACAGGGTGCAACTTGGCAAGCAAATCTCACCCGATGTGACCGGGGTGTAAATCCAGAAGCCTCAAGCTTCCCCACGTTAGAACCTTTATCCACGATGTCTCACATATTAGACATAACAGCGTCATGTGCTTTCCTGGGATCTCCCTGTACTCCAAAACCCACCCTTTGAACCCATTAGGGAACTCCCTTTAGGCGACTGCTCCTGTAAAGTGTCTATCACATCTGTTAGAGTTGGGAGGCTCCATCATGCAATGCAAAGAGCCTTTTCGGATTCTCCACAAAGATAAAATTGTTTTGCATCTAGGATCCTCCTTTCTACCAATGGTGGTTTCAGTCCCCCACCTTAAAGGGTTAGTTCACCTTTACCAAAAAAACTTCCTATGCAGATAAGGGGTGGCTGGAGATAAATTTAAAAAAAAAAACTACAGCTCTGACTAAAGTTGAATAATGCCTTTGCTACAGGTGTAGACCATTTACATACCTCATGAAGCCTGACTGGAATACTCCCAGGATGTTGCTAAGTGAGTCCTAGGCATTACTTCTCACCTCCACCATCACAGGAGTGAGCTCTCAGACGCTGAGCTCAGAGCTACATCGGGAGAGGAAGCATGTGAAGAGGTCTGAATCAGAGAAAAAGCTCACTTCTGTGATGGAAGGGGTGAGCAGTAATGACTGGGCCTCACTTAGCAACATCCTAGGGCAGTGATGGCGAACCTTTTTGAGCCCGAGTGCCCAAAACTGCAACACAAACCAACTTTTTTATTTCAAAGTGCCAACACTGCAATTAACCACTTGCCTACCTGGACGCACTGACAGACGGCACTGATCGGTGGCACTGCTGGGCATCATTGATGGGTGGCACTGATGGGCGACACTGCTGGGCACTGACAGGTGGCACTGCTGGGCAGCACTGACAGGCGACACTGCTGGGCACTGATGGGTGGCACTGATGGGCAGCACTGATGGGCGACACTGCTGGGCACTGACAGGCAACACTGCTGGGCACTGATGGATGACACTGCAAGCAGTTAATCTCACCTCTGGCAGCGTCGGTGTGGCTTCCAACGCAGCAGCTCATTCCCATTCAGGCTGAACACGTTGCCCCTGG
This sequence comes from Staurois parvus, assembly GCF_062004578.1. Classification (NCBI taxonomy): domain Eukaryota; kingdom Metazoa; phylum Chordata; class Amphibia; order Anura; family Ranidae; genus Staurois; species Staurois parvus. Next base: position 6,607,342 of record NW_028317962.1, read on the forward strand.
CCCCGGAGCAGTGTGGGAGCCTCTTCCGTGCCCATCCCCGGGTACATCACCCCTGGTGCCAGAGCCGCATTGGAGCCGTTTCCTCTCGTCCACGCCCACCCTGGCCCCAGAGACATGTGGGAAATGTAGTTTGATGGGGGTCCAGTGTGGACGAGATCTGGATGGCCGGTCCGTGTGCGCTCATCATCCTCTTCTTCCTGGCGTGCCCACTGAGATGGCTCTGCGTGCCAGCTCTGGCACGCGTGCCATAGGTTCGCCATCACTGTCCTAGGGCGTATTCCAGTCAGACTTCATGAGGTACGTAAATGGCCTACACCTATAGCAAGAACATTATTCTACTTTATTCAGAGACACACAATTTGTTTTAATCTAGACGTCTCTTACCTGCATAGGCAGTTCTTTGGTGAAGGTAAACTATCTCTGTAACCCTTTCACTCCCAGAGCTAGTTTTTGCATTTTTTTTTCTCTGCACCCGTATAAAAAAAAAAATTATTTCATGCCTGAAGATTACATAAAACCCCCAAAACATTTTCTGAAAGCAGACACCCTAGAGAATAAAATAGTGGTAGTTGCAATAATAACCCTCCTAGCTTGTAAGCTCCAAGGAGCAGGGGTATCCTATGCCTCTTGTATTGAACTGTATTGTCTCCCTTTATATTGTAAAGTGCTGAGCAAACTATTGGTGCTATATAAATCCTGTATAATAATAATAATGTGAGACATGAAAAATTGGAAAGGTCTGGGAAACACAATTTCAGTAAAAAAAAATCAGACTAAAGTGAATTTTAGCGCAAACAAATGCAATAAATTACCCACATTTTTACCAAGTAAATAGATGCCCAGCATGCCAAACGTTAAATTTGTGTGCCCCTATAGGTCACCCTGCTGTCTCCTCTGGGCTTCATTAGATGTATTGCAATGCAAACCACATTGTCATGGATGTCGCCTTCCAGTTGACACAAAGAAGGTGAGGGAAGAGGACGTTTGGGCCCACAGATGGGCAAGTGGAGCCCATTTACATGGCGAGAGTGCATGGCAGTGAAAGCGATTGGCAGCTGCAGTGCAGGAGTCTGCCTGTCAGGTTTATACACAATCCCAGTAGCTGCAGCCACTGGATTGTGTATAAACCCCCCCGGCACCAAAGGTGTTAATTACATCATTGTTCTTCCTTCTGTGTCCTGCTCCAAAGCATCCCCCCAAAAATGCTCTCCATTGTCTGGACATGGTCAGTTATCAGCAACATCCCCAATATGAAAAACAGACTATCACAGATAAGCCAAGGCATCGAGAGGACTTGCACACAAGGATAAAGGTACCCCCTACTACATGCTCCACCAGACTGCTTGGAGATTCCTGGGCTGACATCAAGCTTCTGTTGCCCAACTTTGTAAGAATACTGCCTAATCTGCAGTCCATATCTTCAATCACCTGAAGGTAGCAGCCTATAACCTATGAATGAATAACCATCTTGTGTCCTGCACTGCACTATATGGAACTTAGTCTATTTTTGTACTCACCTTAAACACCTTTAGAAACTAAATTCCAGCCATTAATTACTTCCCAACCAGCCTATAGTAAAATGACAGCTGGGTGAGCCTCTTATCCCTCGGGTAGGGCATCATATGACATCCTTTCTGGATCGCGATCTGTGTACCGGTCCCGTTGCCAGTACCATGTGACCTGCTGTGACCGATCACAGCAGGTCACATGACAGTTGTATACAATGGATGGCTTCCTTTCAGGCAATCCATTGTATACAAGTGTGTCTAGCTGTGAATAGTCAGTGATCACATGCACAGGTTGGGCCAATCACAGCAAAAAACCTGAATGCATAGATTTCATTCAGTTAAATGCTTGCTTATAGCAAATAATGTATTTGCTATAAGCAATTAAATTGTGTAAACAAAAAATACTGATCACTTCCCAAAAGTAGTACAATGTTACTATGGTAACATTATACTACTTTGATCATAGTGTAATATGAAAAAAAAATCTTAAGAGAAAAAAAAAGTAATAACAAAAATCAAAAAGTGTTTTCGTACTGTCACCAGTCAGTGTCTCGGATCACCACACCAGTTATATGAGGGTGCTGTACTGCACTGGTGACAGTATGTAACAAAAAAAATTGTGGAAATTTTTATAATTTCATTTTCCAAAAAATGACAACTTCAAAAAACTCACCATGCCTTTTATGAAATACGTCGGACTGTCTATTTTGCAAAAAAGGGTAATTTGGGGGATATCTGTATTGTTCTGATATTTTTAGGCCTCAAGAAATTAGATTGGCTGTCAGTACTTCAGGATTGATCAATTTTCAGATATATCCCATAGTTTGTGAACTCTATAACTTTCCTACAGAATAAATAATAAACACTGATTTGGGTTATTTTCACCAAAGAAATGTAGCAGAATACATCTTGGCCTAAATTTATGAAGGCCAATTATTTATTTGCAAACTTTTATAACAAAAAAAACCTTTTTTTTTTAATCAAACTTTGTTTTTTTTTAATTTAGCAAAAAATAAAAACCCCAGCGGTGATAAATACCACCAAAAGAAAGCTCTAGTTGTGTGAACAAAATGATAAAAATTTTAATTTGGGTACAGTGTTGCATGACCGCACAATTGTCATTCAAAGTATGAGAGTGCTGAAACCTGAAAATTGGCCTGGGCAGGAAGGGGGTAAAAGTGCCCAGTATTAAAGTGGTTAAGACTAAAACCTCTCACACCTGCTAAACTGTGGCAAGCAGTCCAGAGAATATAAGCGCATATGACCCATACCCCTCAGCAGATTCCAAGAAAAGGATTTTTTTGGAGAATACAAATATAGAGTAACTAAACTTTTCTTGAGGGGGAAAAAAAAAAAAAAAAAACATTCCCCGCTGGGTGATCGATGTACATTGCAAGTATTTTAAACTTTGTTGCAGAGTCCTACGTTTTGTTATTCTGAAGAAAGAGCTGTTTGTATCCATGTGGATCTAATGGGAGTGGTTTCATAATTCTCTCAGCTGCTGCACTTGCATGGTTTGAATGAGGAAAATATCAGGGTCTGCATCCCTTTAGATGTGATTTCCTATTTTTACGCAGGGGATACCTGAAATCTGATTTGTATCTTAGTGCAGATGTCTGAATGAGCTAATCACACAAGCAGGTAATGTTTCTGGGTGGTGTTCTGTACACATTCTGTATACAAAACACCTCCAGGTAGCCATATTGCATTTTACAGAACATTACTACAAATTGAAAAGGAAATGTCATTTTTATTAATATTCACTGTTTTTGGTAGAAATGATATTTCTACATGGCAAATAATTTACTAGTAGGTGTAGTAGAGTAATAGAAATCCAACAGACCCAACAGTCATGGCATGGATGCTGCTGATTCTGTGTAATTGAATCACTAATTGAAAGGGGCATGTTCAAAATAATAGCAGTGTGGAGTTCTATTAGTGAGGTCATTCATTCTTTGAAAAACAGGTGGCAATTATTGCCCTTATTTATCCACCTTCCACCATAGTACAATGACGGGCGCAAGGTGGTTCTCTCGTTCTGATAGGATGTCATATGACGTCCTTCCATTCTCACCGCGCATGCGCGGCTCAGGGAGTGCACAGTGCGGCGATCGCCGGTGCGCTGTGTCCCTAGGACACAGCAGATCACGGAAAGAGCCGAAGATGTCAGCTCGGTCATGTGATCAGCTGTCTCCAATCACAGCTGATCACATGTAAACACGGAAATGCCAGTTATCGGCATTTCTGTCCTCTTGAGCGGTTACGCTGACAGCTCGAGAGGAGAGCCGGTAATCAGCTTTCCGCGGAGGAGACATGTACACTGATCATCAGGGCACTGATGATCAGTGTGCCCTGATGATCAGTGTGGCCCCATCAGTGCCACCTGTCAGTGCCCATCAGTGCCACATCAATGCCACATAGTGCATACCAGTGCACATCAATGCCACATATCAGGGCCCATCTGTGCTGCCTTTCAATGTCACTCATACTCATCAGTGCCAGTCAGTGCCACCTATCAATGCCAGTCAGTGTTGCCTATCAGTGCCCATCAGTGATGCCTGTCAATGCCCATCAGTGCCACCTATCACTGCAGCCTCATTAGCGCACATCAGTGAATTAGAAAAATCATTTCGTTTACAAACTTGTATAACAAAAACTAAGAAAAAATATTTTTTTTTCAAGATTTTCAGTGGTTTTTGGTTTAAGAAAAAATAAAAATCCCAGAGGTGATTAAATACCACCAAAAGAAAGCGGTCTCAAAAAAATGATAAAAATTTCATTTGGGTAGTGTTGCATGACCGCGCAATTGTCAAAGTGCGTCAACGCTGAAAGCTGGAAATTGGCCTGGGCAGGAAGGGGGTATAAGTGCCCTGTAGGCTAGTGGTTAAGGAAGGACGGCAGCAAATGTTGTACATGCTGGTTACAGTGCATTTCTCTCTGAAATTCTGAAGAAAATGGGTCGTTCCAGACATTGTTCAGAAGAACAGCGTACCTGAATTAAAAAGTTGATTGGAGAGGGGAAAACATATAAAGAAGTGCAGAAAATGATAGGCTGCTCAGCTAAAAATGATTCCAAATGCTTTAAAATGGCAACCAAAACCTGAAAGACGTGGAAGAAAGCTAAAAACTACCATTCGAATGGATAGAATAGCCAAAATGGCAAGGACTCAGCCAACAATCAGCTCCAGGAAGATCAAAGAAGGTCTAAGGTTACCTGTGAGTACTGTTACAATTAGAAGACGCCTATGTGAAGCCAAGCTATCTGCAAGAAGCCCCCGCAAAGTCCCACTGTTGAAAAAAAAGACGTGCTGAAGAGGTTACAATTTGCCAAAGAGCACATTGACTGGCCTAAAGAGAAATGGCGCAACATTTTGTGGACTGATGAAAGTAAGATTGTTCTTTTTGGGTCTAGTGGCCGGAGACAGTTTGTCAGACGACCCCCAAACACTGAATTCAAGCCACAGTACACTGTGAAGAGTGAAACATGGTTGCGCAAGCATCATGATATGGGGATGTTTCTCATACTACGGTGTTGGGCCTATTTATCACATACCAGGGATCATGGATCAGTTTGAATACATCAGAATACTTGAAGAGGTCATGCTGCCTTATGCTGAAGAGGAAATGCCCTTGAAATGGGTGTTCCAACAAGACAACGACCCCAAACACACCAGTAAACGTGCAACATCTTGGTTCCAGACCAACAAGGTTGACGTTATGGAGTGGCCAGCCCAATCCCCGGATCTTAATCCAATAGAAAACTTGTGGGGTGACATAAAAAAATGCAGTTTATGAGGCAAAACCAAGAAATAGAGAAGAACTGTGGAATGTAGTCCAATCATCCTGGGCTGGAATACCTGTTCACAGGTGCCAGAAGTTGGTTGACTCCATGCAACACAGATGTACAGCAGTTCTCAGAAACAGTGCTTATACAACCAAATATTCATTAAGTGATTCAAAGGAAAGCAAAATCTTCAAACATTTTTCAGTTTATATAGTGAATGTTTGAGTTTGTTAAAAAAAAAATAGCAGTGTTTGTATTCTTCTTTACAGTCTAATATTCACTTTTCTTCCATTTTTTTTTTTAGAGGAACACAAATTTGATATATTTTTCTTCATGTTTTGATTTGGAATAGAATGTGTGGTGTTCCCAATGCATTTGTGTGTATGGAAATAAAAGCTATTAGAAGGATTTTGAGCTTTATTCACTTTTTTCAACACACTGCTATTATTTTGAACACAAATGTATGTTTTTTTTTAATCATTTATTTTGTTCCTCCCCCACAAAAATGGAGTTACCCTTTAAACACTTGTTCAATCAATGACATGACATCAGTGGGGATTTACATTTTTAATAGCACTCATGCACAATCATACACAATCTTATTTAAAACGCATTAAAATGGAGGTGAGGGAAGGAGATCTGCCGGAGTGCTTTACTGCTTCGGTTGCGAAGGGGACAGTGTGGGGCGCAATTCAGCGCATCACATGGCTCCCTTTTTAATGTACAACTTTTTTTGAAATGTACAGAACGCACACTTCATTCATGGCAATGTACAATGTAATGCGCTACTGTACATTGCCATGCGATTCGGCATTGTGTGCCACCTTCAGTAAATCAGCTAGCTGGTGGCAGGCAGGCCATATCTCACCTTTGCTTTCCCCCCCCTGGTGCCAAAAAGGTTGGAAACTGCTGCTCTGGATCACTAAGCCAACAAAAGTATGCACAATAAGTGTGTGACATTAGTCTGACTTTTGTCACATGCTTGTTTTGGTGAGCGATTTAGGTAGTGAAGTCAGACTGGCAGATGACAAACAGAAGCAGGCCAAGAATAAGTATCCATTTTGTGCCCAAAACAGATTTTCATATAAAAAAACAAAAAAAATCCCTTAAGACACACCAGGCTTTAACATTAGGACAGTGTGGGTCTGTGAAAGTACAACTAATGACAAAACCTTTTTTTTTTTTTTTTTTTTTTTTTTTTTTTAAAGTCTTGGACAGAGTGGAGAGGGATTAGAACACCTTTTAGGTTTTTAGTGGGGGGGGGGGGAGAAACACCTTTCATGGGGACAGTAGTTCTGGCGAGCTGGAAGGAGGGGAGGGGGCTTAATTTGCAGGGATTTCCTTTTTTTTAGTTTTAGCCATGGAATAGTAAGTGAAGGTAAATCTCCCAAATGGGACACAGATTGGAAAACCCAACATATAACCCAACAGGGGCTATAACTCTACCTTGTGTTATCCCAAATGGGGGGGGGGGAAGGTTTTGTCTATAGTTTTCCTTTAAATCTGGATATGGCATACTGTTTTTACTAGGCATAGAGGACATCATTGGCTGGCATTGTTTTAGAAAAGAGGGTGCAGTAACCCACATGAACCAATCAGAAGCCACTTTTCAAATAAACTGAAGTCTATTGGTCTCTGCTCTAGGGACTGCTGTCGTGAAAAAAATCCTCTTGTTCTATCCCTCGGCATAATGGGGATGATTTACTAAATTGTTTAGTTTTGTTTTATCTTCAACTTAGCCCAATAAAAAAAAACTGTATTCACTGCTGTAGTAAATCATCCCTAATATGTGGGTAGCTCAATAGAGGGAGATTAACATATCAAGCAAAAAGTGTCAACTTTAAAGCAAATATGAAATATATAAAAGACGAGCGCGGTGTGTGTGTGTGGTGCCACCACTATGCACTCACCAGAATGCGACTTGTACAGTAGCAAAAGATCAATGCAAACCGCTCCCCAAAGTCCACAGGATCGATGACCTCCTAGGAGAAATGCAAGCCATGTCTGCAACAAACCATTTCTGCTCGTCATCCCCACGATTCCCAGCATTAGGGCTCCTGTCGGAGCCTCCTGAGTGCCTGAGTAGCATTCTGGTGAGTGCACAGTGGTGGCGGAACATTCACCGGATCTTTTAAGCACTGTGTGGAATTGGACACGTTTGTGCTCTCCAGCATCACTGACACACAGATCTGTTTCTGGAAGGACTCTATTTGTTGGTTTAATTGCTTACATTGTTTTTGTTCTATTTACTTGTCTATGTATTATTTCATTGATTGCACCAATTTGCACATATACCTTTGACACTGTGCCTAATCGGTGGACTTTTTGTATGCGCTGCACTTTATATACTTGCCAAAGCAAATATGGTTCTCCAATATTCAGCACCAAAACATCATGAAGCAGAGAACAGGTCTAATAAGATCCTGTTTCCTTATATAAATACCATATCAAATACTCAGAGTAAACTGCATTGGCTCACAGCTGATTAAATTATAACTTAATGTTATTAAATATTGATAATGTGACTAACCAAACAAACTATCTGTTCATGTCACTGAAGTAAAAAAATAAAACCATGAAACTTGTAAACCACAGATTCGCACAGGCAGTTCCTGGCAGTGGAGATCCTGTGTCATTGCACATGGTATGTGGAACTGCCTGGAGGACATCACATAGTGGTCAGCTTCATAGTGCTATGAAAGCGTTCAGCATTTCCATGTGTACTTGTAGTCGCTCAGTTCCAGCTGGCGTAATGAGGTCTTTCCAAGTATTGATAACTGACTGAACTGTTCTAAAGAAAGAGGGTGAAGTCCACAGTTTTCAAGCTCAGTGCTGTCCTTCTCCTGGGGGTGTGTAAAAAAAAAAATATATTATATGTACATATACACACACACCTTAAAGTGGTTGTAAACCTCAGACATGAACTATGAACAAAGCATATCCCTCTACAGTATATACTTGTCTCAATAAAGAGAACCAGGTGTGATTTCTGTCTGCTGCTTTCTTCCTCTATCAGCATGAATCACTTCTGACAGGTTTTCCTGACACCAACAGAAAAATGGTGACAGGGCAAGGACCTCCAGCCTCAGCTCTGTTCCTATGTGGAGGGGTTGTGTCTCTTCCCTCCAATCAGCTCTCCTCACTGAGCTCTGCAGAATGTTCTTTCAGCTCTCCACCCCCTTTTTTTCTGAACTATTAGACAAGCTTTATAATTTTAGTACTTTGAACAGATGTAGCGAAGAAAAAACTGCAGATAATCAGGTTCGACTTACGTAGGAGAATTTGTTTCTGTGTATCACCTGAGGCCAGTTACTTCACTGGGTATAGGTAAGGGTTTACAACCACTATAAGCAAATCATGTGAATAAAAACCTGTATAAATGTGACAGCAAACTTGAGTATTGGAAAAGAGATCCCTGAGCTGCAATTGCTGACCTCCTTGAAATGCTACCTGGCCATCTTTGGCATCAGTTGCTTAAATTGCTGACCTACAAAACCAAAACACCTAAACTGCATACTTGTTGCTGGTCAATACTTAAAGCGGAGTTCCAGTTGGAAAAAAAAAAAGTCAGCAGCTACAAAAACTAACTGCTCACTTTTAAAATGGGGGGGGGGGGGGGGGGGATTCCAGGAAGTAACTGCTACATGAATCATCTGCCCTTACTCAAGATGGCCACTGCCAGAAAGTGTTTTTCAAAATGATCTCAGCAAAAATAAAGCAAGGAGACAGATGGATGAATTAGTTTGTTTTGAATATTAAAAATTAATTATATAGCATTTTTGGTTTGTGGTGCAGTTCCACTTTAAGGCATTGTATCAGCATGACAACCAAACAACTAGCATTTTAAAAAGTAGAGGTCACTTATGACACTCCCCATATTATGGTACAAATATTCTTCAGAAACAAACCTACTGCAAATTATCCTGTAGAAAAGACATCTCCAAGTGTTGTATATGCCTTGATGTTACATCTGCTGTGAACACTAATAGTTCTCCCCACCCATTCTGCTGGCCAGTATGTATTCACAAAAAGAGAACTCCTATGCAGCACAGATTACAGACACCGGATAAGACATTAAGTGGCAGCTCTAGAACAAAACAGCATACGCCTGCCTTTGACACTAGTTCTAGGGGCTGTACCTCTAACCCAGAACTCACCTTGCAGTACCGGTCATGAATAGATGTGTTGAACACTGTAGTTGGCTCATGTGTATAGAGTGAAGTTGAGAAGCTCCCCCTCTGTGCTGCTGTGAGTAAAAGTGCTAGGGAATGTACAGCGTGTGGCATAATCGGGCCGCTAATCTCCAGGCTGAACTGATCTTTGTAGCCGGACTGAACCTGAGTTTTCACACTTACACTCCGGGCCTAGAGAATGCAGAAATAATAAAAGACAGACAGTTAAATGAAAATTTGTAGCTCAAAAAGATGAATCCTTGCCACAACATTATAACCATGATGTGCTGCATTTTACAGAAGGAAAAAAAAAATATAAAACACCTATCCTTGTGCTCCAGGGACTGAGCTTTAGCAGCTCAGCTTAGGCTGAGATTAAAACAGCCTGCTGCAGGCAGAAGACAGCATTTCCTCCTCTCTCCCTGTAATGACCCTTGATGATGCCTAAACAAAGATGGCTCTGTTCTTAAAAGAAACACAGATGGTAATGTCAGGGAAATACGGTGATCTCTGTAAGAAGAAATCAGTACTGGAAGGTCTGTCACTGGCATCACTTAAGAACTCTGCAAGCAAACCAAAAGACATGCCCATTTCATAATGGCTACTTTATAACAACAAGCAGAAAAGGTAGACTGTGGAAATTCAGAAGGTAATGCAGAGCAGATAGCACAAAGTCCTCAAGTCCCTTCTCCTTCAAGGTACCTTTAGAGTCTGCATAGTGGCTCCCCTGAAAGTGACAGGCGACAACAGTGTTGGCGGGAGTCCTGCTTGAGACCCAGCAGCAGCTACTATGCTCTTGCAGTTGATCAGGAAGTTGAGTAATGTGAAAGTGTTTGCACCTTTCACCAGGACAACAGATTCTGGTCTATGATCCAGTTTTACTTCATGCTTTTCTTTACGGCTGTAGTTTGATGCAGGGTCAAGGAACATAAGAATATGGGCTTAAAAAAAAAAAAAAAACCAACACACAAACACACGCAAAATCTCATTCAGCCAAAAATTTAAATCAAGAAGAATTTATATCTTCCTGTAATTTTATAAATGCAAGCAGTGCAAGTACCTAAATTTGACTTGGCTTCAGTCTCTGGCAATTATTGTACAGTAGAGCTGAAGTGTGAGGAAGAAGCAGTGCAAGGAGCCAGTCAGCTCACGTGCTAACAAAGAGCATGCTGATAGGAAGAGAGTAACAAAGTTAAGCGCATCACTGTGCTGATTTTTACACTATTCAGTAAGGGCTGAAGCTGCAACTACCATGCTTCACTGTTGGGATAGTATTGGGCAGGGGAACAGTGTCTGGTTTCCTTCATACATAATGTTTAGAATTGAGGCCAAAAAACAGTTCAATCTTGGTTTCATCACAACATTCCTCACAATCTGAGTCCTTCAGGTGTTTTTTTTGCAAACTCCAAGCGGGCTTTCCTGTGTTTAGTATTGAAGACAGCTTCCCACCTAGCCACTCTGCCATAAAGCCCAGATCAGTGGAGGGCTGCAGTGATGGCTGTCCTTCTGGAACTTTATCTCATCTCCACATAGAATCTCTGAAGCTCAGTTAGTATGACCATCAGGTTCTTGGTCACCTTTCTTATGAAGGGCTAAGGTTTGGCTGGGTGACCAGCTCTTGGAAGTGTCCTGGTTGTACCAAACTTCCTTTTGAGAATGACGAAGGCCACTGTGCTCTTGAGAACCTTCAGTGCAGTAGAAAGTTTTTGTAGCCTTCCCCAAATCTGTGCCTTGCTATAATCCTGTCTCTGAGCTCTGCAGGCAGTTTCTTCGACCTCATGGCTTTTGCTCCAGTTCAGTATGCATTGTCAGCTGTAAGGCCTTTTATAAGTGATGTGTGCCTTTCCAAATCATGTCCAATCAATTTCATTTACCACAGGTGGACTCCAGTCAAGGTGTAGAATCATCTCAGCAATGATAAAGATAAATGGAAGTCACTTGAGCTTAAAATCAAGTGTTGTTGCAAAGGCTTTGAATACTTATGCCAATGTGATATTTACATTTTTCCTTTTCATACATTTCTGAGGTACAGAGTAGATTAATTAGAAAAAAAATAATTTAAATAATTGTATTATTGGGCTGTAACATAAAAAAAAAAATTGAGAAAAAGTGATGGGTCTCTGAATACTTTATGAATGCACTGTAAGAAAACTTTTTATTCTTTGCTCAGCTACAACAATAGGACAGGTCAAGAAAGGATACAGCTTGATTGATATGGCATCTGGCTTTTTAATCTTGTCTTCTACTCCCATTTCTTCCAACCATGAGAAGCTTTCATCGTCATCACTGTCTAGAGGAGGCCTGAATACATTAAACAAAACATAATTGGCTTAAAAAAAACCCCAAACCATTATGGTGATGATCTGGAATATACAATTCCAAAAAAAAAAATGCACATTTCTTAATACAAGGACGGCTCAACAGTGCCTACATTCCAAATCAATGCCTGTATTGCTTCATGAAAATTAAAAAAAACAGTGGAAAGCAACATTACAACACAGGAGATATTAGTAAGCCATTGTCCTATGTACAAATAGTTTAAGAGTTTACCATTTCTATACAATCTAGTTAGGAGGTGGACCACCTTCAACTTGCATAGTCATTTTCAAACCACTTCAAGCTTCTTTGTAGGGTATTATTTTTGCTTTTCCATTTAGAACATGAAAATTGATGTTCATGCATGCATTCATACCTGTAGCTCCCCCTTCTAGCCACGGTCCCCAAAAGTTGAGGAATTTTGCAGGAAAAGCCAAACTAACAAACATGGGCTTGTTTATATTTTGGTATTGATGATTCTTTGAGATTATTGCTGGGTATAGGATTCCAGTTTGGAAGGCGAGCACCACCTTAATATTTACCAGCTTAAAAAGGAGAAGTACAGTCAAAGCTCTTTTGGTTGTACTTCTTCTGTGGTTCATGTTCCTGTGCAAAGCAGTGTGCACGAGCTGACAGGGAGGAGAACGGTTTTGTTTACATTCCACATTGGCTGGGTAGCGCCATCAAAAAGGAAATTTCTAGATTAGAAACCAAATGGATATACAATGTCAAATGTTATGAACCCCACGGTATGAACATGGATTAAATCATTTTGATTTAAAGAGGTCATAAATGCTTGTAGCGACGCAAAGGTGCCAACCCACAGGAGGACGACATCGTCGATATACCTGGCCCACAAAATGAGCTGCGAAGGCTGTGTAATACCGACGACGTCCTCCTCCCATCTGGCCAAGAACAGATTGGCCAGGCTAGTACCGTATTTAGCTCCCATAGCAACACCTCTCTGTTGCAAATATTGATTCCCAAACCAGAAATAGTTATGTGAAGCAAGTTGACTCCTTTTGACAATGGCCAAACAGAGATTGGAATTGTGAAACCGAGGCATGGTTCCACTTCCGGTGATCGGTTTCTGCTGGTTGTGCTCCAAATCGAGGCTTGGATGTTTCTTATTTAAAGCGCGATGGAAGAGGGTGGCTTTGTAGCCCCTAGAGGACGTCTTGTGATGACGAAACATGTCAGGCAGAGCCTCCCTCTGGGGTTATCGTGCTGTGGGCCATTTTGGATATGGTTCATGTGAATGCTTTTAATTGTTCTACAGCTTGTAAGTAGGATCCTATTTGCGCAAATAAAGACGTTTTTGATACGTATTGCACTATGAGAGGCATGTTTTCTTTTTCATAACCTTATCTGGCACTACACTGAGTTTTCATTCAAGTTGGAGTCTGGGAAGTTCCATGTTTTGGGGCGTGATACGGTAAGCCTGCCAGTGCTCTACATTATAAAGCTGGTTGGGACCCCCTGTAATTAAGGGGGTCTCCATTTCTAATAAGCCTCCATTCGTTGCTATGGTGGTGTGTATTCTGGTGACCAGTTGAAGCAAGTTTATCTACATTTGCACTTACAGCATTGTCTACTATAATACCATTGATTGTGGAATTTTCTTCTCATACTTATGGACTATGGTTTATGTCTATATGGAATTTTTGAGGTTTTTTTTTTTTTTTTCTACTTACCTTTATGTATATTTGAGGTGAATTTTTTTGCATATTGGAGATTTGACCTATCCTCAACCTCGATCACTCTTCAGGAGGTGTGAGGGTCTTCATAGGGCTCATAGATAATGTATGATATTTAGGTTAATTTGACCACACCTCACGGTTTCTTACACATATTTATGATTATTGTACTCCATTTATTCAATAATTTTTTTTTTTTTAATCGCCCTTCAGAGGGGAGAGGGTCTTCATAGGGCATATGTATGCACTTATTTAGTTTAACTATTACAGTGTTTTAGTTTCAATTTTTGATCATTTTTCCAGGAGGTGTGAATGTTTCCATATTGCTCAAAGTTTTAAGGGTTCACCTAGAAGAGACAATATCCTCTTTTTTTTACAGCTTTGTGACTTCAGTTGATTGGGGATTTGCGCGGTTTGATCTTACATACAAAATAGGACTCTTTGAATGATTTCAACAGTCATGAGAAGAGGTTTCACTATTTCTATAGAAATATCTCCAGCGCATTTTCATTGAATATGGACATAAAACAGAGGGGTTTTGCACTTACTCCTCTCCTTCACTCGTGTTTCCAATTTCCTTGTCCTCGGACTGGGAGGTTTCACAAGTCTTCTGCTTTCTGTTCGGCTCATTCTCCACCAGTGGGAGAGAAAATTCAATTCCTAAAACAAAATTTAGCACAGATTAAAAAAAAAAAAAAAAAAGCCAAGAGTCAGCTATCTCCATCTTTTGCATGGTTTCTTAAAAAATGCAAACTTAGGACAAAACATTGTGAGGGCTACTGCTGGGCCTTCTGAAAATGCCATCTCTCTGGGCCCTTCCCCTGATCCTCCAACTTCACCACTACTGGAGTTGCTTTGCAAGAGAAGTTGCACTATGCAGATTAACTTTCCCTATAACTTAATGAATGTAGTGAAATTTCACATGACAAAGAATACCCAATCATGTGCAAGGAAAATAAAAGGAACAGCATTTTTTCCTTCCACATGATTGGATGATGAAAGTCAGTAGAGCTTCACCATTATTTTCTGGGGAAAATTTCCCTGATATGTGCACAGTCAAATGACTTGGGAAATGCTGAAGCAGAGAGACTGGTATACAGTCATGGCCAAAAATATTGGCACTCCTGTATTTGTGAAATAATGCACCACTTCACCCAGAAAATTGTAACAATTACAAATGTTTAGACATTCTCATGTTTATTTCTTTTGTTTGTATTGGTATGACACAAAAAAGTGGTGAAACAAAAGCCAAATCCAACATTCCACACACAAACCCAAAAATGGACTGGACAAAATTAGTGGCACCTTCTCAAATTGTAAGAAACAATTGCATTTTGAATTTGTGATGCTCCTGTAATTTGTAATTAAACTCGCCTGTATCAATTAACGGGTGCTGACAACATAGAAAATCACACACTGACAACCAGTTCCAACTTGTGAAAATTTGACTGAACCTTTCTGTTGTGTGTCTGTGTGCCACATGGAGCATGTAGAAGAGAAAGAAGTAAATAATTGTCTGAAGATTTGAGAACATAAATTGTGGAAAAGCATGGACAATCTCAAGGTTACAAGTCAATCTCCAGAGATCTTAAGTGTTCCTGTGTCCACTGTGCACAACATTGTCAAGAAGTGCCCATGGCACTGTAGCTAATCTCCCTGGACATGGTAAAAAGAAAAATTGATCAAAGATTGCAACGAACACTGACCTTCAGACACAGAGTACAACTGTTAGCTTGTACTATACCTCGCCACCTGAATGAAAAGGGAGGCTATGGTAGGAGATCCAGGAGGACCCCACTACTGACACAAACATAAAAAAAGCCTGATTGGAGTTTTCCAAAATCCTTTTGGGAGAATGTGCTGTGGACAGACGCAACAAAATTACAGCTTTTTGGTAAAGTCCATCATTCTACTGTTCAGAGAAAGCAATGAGGCCTTTAAAGAAAACAGTCTCTACAATCAAACATGGTGGAGGTTCACTGATGTTTTGTAGCTTCAGGCACTGGATGTCTTGACCATGTGCATGGCATTATGAAATCTGAAAAACTACCAAAGAATTCTGGGGTGCAATGTAGAACTCAGTGTCAGAAAGTTGGGTCTCAGTCAAAGGTCGTGGGTCCTAAAGCACACATGAAAAAAGCACCCAGAAATGGTTTTAGACAAAGATCTCAATGCCATACAGCACCTGTGGAGAGATCTCAAAACAGCAGTTGGGAAAAGGAACCCTTCCAATCAGAGAGACCTGGCAAAGTCGGCGAGAGAAGAGTGGTCCAAAATTCCAGTAGAGAGGTGTAAGAAATTAATTGATGGTTACAAGAAGCGATTGATTTCAGTTATTTTTTCCAAGGGGTGTGCGACCAAATATTAAATTGAGGTGCCAATAATTGTGTCCAATCCAATTTTGGGGTTTTGCATGGGATGTGTCAGATTTGGCTTCTTGCTTCTCCACTTTTTTGTGTCACACCAATACAAACAAAAGAAAGACATGAGAATGCCTAAACATTTGTAATTGAAACTATTTTCTGTGTGAAGTGGTGCATTATCTGACAGAAATGCAGGGGTGCCAATATTTTTAGCCATGACTGTACAACTAGGATACTAGCAACATCACCAAATTTCTCTCAATGAAATATTCTAGAATGTATCCATACAAGGTTCTTTACTAAAACTCCATTCAAACAAAAACACAGATGAAAAGCATGCATATGAACAGTTTTACCTGCAAAAGAATTACATTTTTTGTACATCTACACAGATTTATACAACTTGGTATGACAGGGCAAGAAAGCGGATTTTTCTTTAGTGCACTTAAGCAACACTTTAGGGCTCATTCACACCATGATGCAGACATGTCAGTTTTATTGCACGCGTTCTGCAAGGGCACAACAAAATCAGTTGTTCCCCATGTGCCCTGTTCACACCACAATACTGGTATCACATGCAGATTTTTTCTGTGCAGAAATCTACAACGTATAAAACTCATTGAAGCAGGCATCAAAACTGATGTCTCTACAAGTGAAATCTGCATGTCAGTTTCCATCAGATACCAAGTAAATACACACATGCATTTCCTACATTAACCTCTCGACACCGGCTGCAGCCTGGGTGCGGCCTCCCGTCATCTGGGCCTAGACGCCGAGCGGCCGCACATTTGCGTACAATTAAGAAAAACATATGTGCTGACAGCACACGTCCGGTACTCATGGAAAGGTCCCGATCTCCTCTTTCGATTAGGACCTTTATCGAACATGTGACCGCCGTGACAGCGAATCACAGCGGTCACATGACCCTAAAACCCTGCATCGCCTCCCGGCTTCTGAAACCCTTAAAGGGCCGAGAGGCGCCAGCACCAAGGGGTTAAAGAAAAATACATTTAATCTTGTATTGAGTACAAAACTATTAATTTTTGCCTTTTGTAACTGCCTGGAGTAAATCAATATTTAAATTTACCTTCATTCTTCATTGCTTCTCTTAAGCCTCGTGTGGTTGGAGACATGACCGCTGTAATGACATCACTTCCTGCAATACCGGCTGCCCTGAACAGCACTGTGAACTGATACGTACACACATAGAAGTATGGGCACAGCTTTGCCTTAACCAAATTGTACAAAGATGTGAAGCTAAGAGACCTGCAAAGGGTAAAAACAAAACAAAAAAAAAAAAAACAAATAAATGTACCTTTAGTGAAAAGTAGTCTTACCCAACATTTAGAACCTTGTGCCTGCATACCCAAATATCCAGCACCATTTTCTCCTCATCATATTAAAAAAAAAGAAAAACATTAAAAAGACAGGTATAAAAGTAGTCAAAATTCTAAATGAACAGACTCCTGCTCATGTAAAAGTGACGGTGTGAAAAAGAATAAACAGTGCTGGTACTTACAATTATACTAAATTGTGAACAGATGCAAATAATAAAAGTCCAAGTGAGTCCCAAAACAGAACTTGTATTCAGTATTCCAAACTTCCCCCGTGTGCCACAAGATATGTGCTCCACACCACCAAGTGCTAATCAACATATACCACACTCACCAGACTGAATTAACCCTCTGTATACACAAGACAAAAAACTATTTTTGTTCCAATATGCACCTCGGGACCAAAGATGGAAACCAGGCAAAATATGTGGTTAATAAGAGACGTTGCCAAAGATGCAGTTTTCACTGCTTCTGCTTTGCCTCTTAAGTTCTCCCAGAACCACTGGATATATACAGCAGGGCCATTGAGGAAGAAAGGAGAAGCCTCTAATAGTGTAATAAAGTTTTATTACATCATAAACCAAAATAAAATGCACTTACAATGTGTTCGATGCCACCAGGTAGTCTCAGTAACAAACCAGGAAGTGCCACTGGTTTCCCAGCATGCATTCCGTAGACTGCAAGTCCCCTCCTACGCGTTTCATCATTTGCAAAGCCTCAGGAGCTTCCTTTCCCCTGAGTACATCACTTCCAGTCTAGTGGAAGTGGACCTTTATTATTTGCAATTATTTGTATTTATTCCAAATTCTGTACAATTATAAGTACCAGCTCTGTGCTTTCTTTTTCACAGCGCTTGGCTGTTTCCATCAGCAGCTACACATTTTATTAAGTACAGAAAATACTTGGTGATCTTGCCAGTAATGTTATCTGCCTTCAAGCAATACTACCAATTTGTATTCCCCCATGTAATGAAGATAAATAGCAAAAGACCCATTTGTGATCTATCCAAAATATAGAAGAGCAGCCTAAGGTGACAGCCATAGCTCCCTCCAGACACAACTGAGAAGTATAGCTTCCTAAGGACAGAAAGTGTGGTATTAGCAGGCCTACCAAGCGAAAAAGGAAAAAAGCCAAATAAAAGAAAAACCACAGCAGCAACCACATTGATAAACAGAAATGTATTAAATTCTTGTTTTTGACTTTAGGTATGCTTCAAACATTTAATTAAGCCATGAAATGGAAAAATCAGCCAAACAGCATATTTACATTGAGTCATATGTGTTTGGGACACCATCAGGAATATTACGCACAGCACATCTATTCTGAATGCTAGAGGGGGGCAGTATGCAGACTGACAGTTCCTGTCACAACATCGAATGTTTAGAAGTATGTTGCCATTGTCAATCATTCAACAAGAACTGCCACAGGTTGTGACAGGCACGGCTTAGCCACACAGTAGAGCACACCATGTATAACCCCAGTTTACTTCTGCTCAGATGTGTGACTACATTCAGCAGGTAGAGTCTGTAGGTAGTGTAGTTGCAGGAAGAGGAAGAAACTGTCGATATCAACAGGTATTTCACACTCCTTGTAGGGCTTTCAAAATTCAATTACCACTGTAACAAGCAATACAAGGAGAATGCTTGATGCTAGGCTTACACAATATGCTTGCAAAGCCACATCAACCTGGAAGCTATGATATTGTAGCATAGGGAATGAGCATTTAATGCAAATCCTGCCTTTGAGTGCATTCTGACCCTCTTTGTAAAAATAAAGGAAGAAACTAGTGAGCGCAGTTATCACTACAAGTTTAAATACTCAAACATGAAGGTATTAGGTGTACCATTCGCTCATTAACACCTGCTGCAGAGATTCATCTTGAGACCAAGGACTGTTCTTCCCAGTCATTTTGCGATCGGCTCCTATTCTGGGGAAGAGAGGTAGCCAGGGTAAGGAGGGATGAAGCCAGTACACCAGAGATTGCTGAAAAGCACACCGGAGTTCAGTGCACTGCTTTGGCTCCTAAAGAAGAAAACACAAATAATTTACAGGTGCAACATGTCAAATCTAGTTTAAACTATTTGGTTAATAAACTCAAAGGGTTGAAGTTTTACTGGGTTGATTTTACTGTAGGTGATATGGGGATAAGCGTAAACATAAAAGTGTGCTAAGTAGCTGCTGTCCAAATACCTTAATATATTAAAAGGGGAATAGTAGTATTCCTAATGTATGTACATGTGAAAGATCAATATAAAGTAAATCATGCACATGTTTCGTGTATTAAAATTATCGTTTCTACATATACTCTGTAGTTTCCTGTATACATGAAGCAGCTTTCATAAGTACAAAAGACACATTAACAGGTCTGAACTATGAAATTGCTATCTTTGACAAATCAATATTTATCACATATTAAGCAATTTTAGACCTATTTGAGAATGTTCATTAAAGGCAAGCCATGCATACAATCAAAGCAACATCTAATAAACTGGATACAGAAAAATGTGGGTTGAAATATGTGGTCACCGGAAAGTGTACTGAGCAGTCTAAAAGAAATTAAATGCACCTTTAAAAGTTAGTAATATCAAATGCATATTTCTACCCAGAGTTTCCCTTATAAGTAACAGGCATAAGCAGGTAGTGCCGTAATGTAAATCGTCTATGGCAGGCATGTCCAAAGTCCGGCCCGGGGGTCGGTTTAATACGGCCCTCCAACAGCCCTCCCTGCTCTGTGTAATGTGGCCCTCCCTTCTATGGCAGACAGTCTTCTGCTTGAAAGCAGAGGGCAGTGCGCATGCCTGACTGCGGCGCGTTCTCCCTGGTCTGTGTAAATGCGGCTGTCGCACGGCCCTCCCTTCTGTGGCAGACAATCTTCTGCTTGAGAGCAGTGCGCATGCGTGACTGCACCGCGCTGGGAGCGACAGAGGGCGGTGACGTCAGGGCCGGGCTTCCAGCGTGAAGTGTGTTTCTCTTCCCCTCCCGGCTGCCGAGCAGAGACTTCAGCTCCAGCTACCTTTTTCACCCTTCACATTAGTGCAGGTAAGTTTTTTTTTAATTTATTTTCAATACATTGTGAAAACTCAGCTGTCAATTGATCTTAATGTTATGAAATGAAAAGTATGTCGTTTGCAATTAACTTGGCATAAAATAATTTATTTGCATTTAATTGTAATGGTTCAAAGAATGTTCGGAAAAATGTTCGGCCCTCCACCATGTTCACTTCATCCAATCTGGCCCTCTTTGAAAAAAGTTTGGACACCCCTGGTCTATGGCATCATTACAGTAAATATTCAGTCTGGGTCTGATTCATTTATGTCCTCCAGAGGCATGATTTTGAAGGACTCCTCATCTGAGTTTTTATGGTCACTAAAATGGTTTCCTTGGAGGTTAACTGTTTACACTTATCAAAGAAAATTGTGTTAATTTAAATATTCATTATGCATTTTCTGCATATATTTTTTCACTGTTGAACATATTTCTGTTGCTCATTTAAAGGGTTCTGCCCTTCATATCTAGGTTAGTTTTTGTCAGCAGCTAAGGTGTCTGTTGAAATATATGTAAGTCATCTCTTGACAATAGCTGTCAAAACCCTCCCTCATCTTAAGGCAACCCTGTGATCAGGTTTAAGAATATACAGCAAAGAGATATAAAAGTCCAGATTTGTTGGATAGTGTGCCCCTGTTGGGTGACGGGGTTCCTCCTGCTGACCACCTAGAACACCAGTGACATAGGGGTTGGCAGGAACCAACAGGCCTACAATATAAAAACCCCAGATTTCCATGCAAAATAATGATACCGCTTTCAGCACCAAAAATCTGAAATAATCATACCGCCAGGGAGGTTAAGATCCTCTCTCTACAGGCACAGTCACTCAGCTAATAGCAACTCATTCTGCCACATAATAGCCGGAACAGCTTACCCAAAACCGTGTTGAAAGCCTAAAATGCATAATAGGAGCTTTATTGTTTGGGTCAATCAGGTAATCAGCCATGACATAAAAAGAAAGCACGGTAGCAACAAACCAGGTGGAAAATCAAATGTATTCATATTCAACAGCTCACGCACTGAATCCATATTCTATGGTGATCATGGGGTTTAGTCCTAAGTTAAGAGAGCTACTGAAGAGACTTCCCTACAGTTCAACAGTTTGGGGAGATTTGATGGCCACAGTTGCTGGATAGAACACGTGAGAAGAAGAAGAAATAATAATTACAGCTATTGCTTGAGGCAGGCTGACTGGCGTGGCCCGACAATGTAGAACTAGGCCCTGAGCTTCTTCCTGAGCTTTTAAGTGATCGGTCCAGGAAAACGGGTGGGGAGAGGTAAATAAAAGACGTGTCTTTAGACTCCAGTCTGCTGGATAAGTCACCGACCCCTTTGCTGGCTCAGTGGTTGTGAGCGGCTTCTCTGGAGACTGATACAGGTGAGAAGAGGAAAAAAAACAAAAATTAGAAAAGTATTACCATGACACATGTAACTATTTTTGGAATAGTAATCAAAAGGTGTAGATACATTCTTAGTTGAATTAAATATATTAAATAAAGTAGACTAAAGCTGGCCAAAGATGGATTGATGGATGGATCCCTGCTGAAATGGCCAAGACTCAATCCATCTGTGCGCAGGTTGATGTACTGAAGTTGACCCAACGATCAACTTCAGTACAACCAGCACATCAGGTTTTTTGTATGCAATTACTGCCGGTGGCTGTAGCTTCTAGCAGTGATCATCGTGTTCTGCTGGCAGGGAAGGCTTCCTGCAGACAGAGCACAATAGCTTTGTAAGAGGCACTCACCCATTAACACTGTATTAATAGGGGAACTGAGTGATCTTCTTTCCTTCCAGCCATGAGTGGAAGGAAAGAAAATCGTATCATCAATGGCCTGCTTAAGACAAAGAGTTACAATGCAAGATCGGCATTTGACTAAAAAATATCCACCTTCAAGTGATTAGGTAAAATAAAGTGAAAGCACTTGGGGACATCAGTGACAGGGGTAAGACCTATATTATCTGCATCTAATGCACACCTATATATTGAAAGCTTAGATATTACAATATAAACATAATATGGATTGCCTTAGATCTAAGTGTATCTAAAGCCAAACCGTTTTCTGTTTGTTTTGGACAGAGTGGGAAGGATTGGAAAATCTGTCAGGTTTACATTTCTCCAAGTCCTTGCTACACAGATTCAGTCTGTTTTTCCAGGGAATCAATATCACCAAGATTAAAAATAAACTGAATGTTCAGTGGAGCAGGAATAGAAGGGAAATCTTTAACAGGGACAATGTTTCAGTGACAGCTGTATAAGTGGGTATATATCTCCTGACTTTGGAGGATCACCTTTCACCCCGTTGTGCCTACAAGACAGGAAGTAAAGGGAAATCTCTCTAACAGGACAAGTATGGCAAATAAACTACTGAAAGGAGTCTTATTTATTCAAAAGTATAGTATTAGTATTTAAAAAAGGAGCCTCTCAAAAAAAAAAAAAAAAAAAAAAAGGGTACAATTGTTACTGAGAAGCTTCATAAATTTGTGATATTTACTTCACTCTTTGTGGTATTAGCAGGTTCAGTCGCAAGGCTGTCTTCCCAAAGTACTTCTTCTACCGAATGAAACTGAAAAACACAAAACACTGATTAATTTCTTTGAAAGCAAGACATGTAAAAATATTTTGTCCATAAAAGGCCATATAGCTTTTGTGCTTTTTATTTATTACAGGTACTTATATAGCGCCAGCAATTTACGCAGCACTTTACATATACATACACGCATACATATATATATACATATATATATATATATATATATATATATATATATATATATATATATATACACATATATATATATATATATATATATATAGATTGTACATTCACATCAGTCCCTGCCCTCAAGGAGCGTACAATCTAGGGTCCCTATCTCAAAATAATACATACACATACTAGGGCCAATTTAGACATGAGCCAGTAAACCTACCAGCATGTCTTTGGAGTGTGGGAGGAAATTGAATTGGGAGGAAACCCACGCTGGCACACAGAGAACATTGAAACTCCAAGTAGGTAGTGCTGTGGTTGGGATTCTAACTGACAACCCTAGTGCAAGTGATAATCTTAGCTACAGTGCTTTTCTAGAGATATAGTATAAATATTTGTTCCATTAACGGACAGCAGAATCTTTCTTAATAGAACATTTCAAACACTTTGAATCAAACCTGACACTAGGGAGGTTCTGTGGCTACCATTGATAAAATGAGCTCCATGTGAGACTGCTGGGTGCTCAGCCATCATTTTAATCCTCTGTAAGCAGTCATCAGCGGTACCAATCTTATGTTCTACATGGATGTTCCAGGTTTGTTACTGAGAAAGTATTTCAGACATTGGATATGCACAGGTATGTTCCAGGTTGGTGATTTACCAGGTAATAAAGGAATGACAGAAATCGTAACCCTGGAACATACATCTTTAAAGACAAATAAGCAATGGCACTTCCCTTATTTCAGGTTCCTTTTAGTTATACACAGACGTGACCAGATCAAGATGAATATTAGAAGCCCCATAATCACAATGCAAAAATATTCAGGGTTATTTAAAACTCTAATGGATTGTTTATAAAGTGTTTGTTTTGTTTTTTTTACATGTAGGGGGTACTTTAAAACAGGACTCCTGGAAAGAAATGTTTTGGTGCACAGCACAGATCAAATTAAATCCTCTAATGAGGATTATCCTAGGTCTGGAATACTGCCATCTGCTGTAAAAATTGTAGCTTCTGCTTTATAATCTGACTTTTCTAAAAATACATAAAGTTATGACTTGTGCGAACAGACTTATAGAATCACTAATGATCATGAAGTAGAATTCCGGAGCATCTCAGAGCACCAGTATTACAAGCGAATAAAACAATCCCTTTATTTCAGGTCATGACTTGGAGCTTACACAGGACAAAGGACTCCCTCCCTACCCCCACGTGACAGCACAAGAAATGAGTCAACCTAATATTTAAATGAAAAAAAAAGTTCTTATGCGCTCAGTGTAACACCCTACAGTGGCAAAAATTATTACTTCATCTCCTGTAAATTGTGTAAGTTTGCCCACTTACAAAGACATGAAGGATCTATAATTTTTATCATAGGTGTATTTTAAATAATAGAGTATCAAACAAAAATCCAGAAAAAAAACCCATGATATAAATGTTATAAATGGAGTTGCAGTTCATTGTGTAAAAAAAGAATTTGATCCCCAAGCAAAACATGACTTTACAATACATGGTCTTATTTTGTGAGTGGGCAAACATACAAAATCTGCAGGGGATAATTATTAACCCCACTGTATATCCAGAGCTGTACCAATTAAACATCTGAATCAGGGTGGATAAAAATCAATGATTTTTTTTTATAAATCAAAAAAAAAAAATCTGATTTTTTTTATTTAAATCGGATTTTTTTTATTTAAAATCGGAGTTTTTTTATTTAAAATCGGAGTTTTTTTATTTAAAATCGGAGTTTTTAAATAAAATGCTATTTGAGGAAAATATATTACCATCCAAAGGTTATTCCATCATGAAATAAAGATTAGTTTTTTAATTATGTAGAATAAGGCTGTATGTGTTTAATTTTTTTGGTAAATAAATTCCATGAATCCATTCACAATGTCATGCTCTTCCAGAGGTTTTTGTAAGATTATTGGGCAGTTTCTCTGCCTACAAGATATTATCACAGATGCTCGGTTTACTTTTGCAGTTCTCAAAACTGAATTTGACTCAGCGGAGATCACATGCCTCTTCTTCACAGCAAAAATGTTATAACATGAACAGAGTTAGGAAAAAGACCTTAATCCTAACTTCTACAAACCTATGAATACAGAACCAACCCCTTCAGTGCTAAGTTTCAAGAAGTTCAGTGAATAGAATAGAAACAATATTTTTCTGATTGTTTGGAGTGGAATAGATCTGCACAAGAAGAAAGTGAAACGAAGTGTGAGGAGGAAGGGGCTGACAGTCTAAGTTTCTTAAAATATATATATTTTGTTTAGCCAAATTAGTTAACAAACATGGATGTTTGTTTACGCAAATAACATATGCTGGAATGTTATTGTTTCAGTTGAATAAATCTATTTAAATTGTTATTATTAAGGTAATGATTATTTTTCTCCTTCCTAAGTACAACAGAAAAGTTGTCCAAATATGAATGATTAACCTATTAAACTGGGGATAAAAAAACTAATATGAAAAGTTGTTATTCTAAAAATCTTCATCTACTTGCATATTAAAGTTATACCAGCAAGAATTAGTCTATGTAGAAAACTAGGATTTAAATCAAGCCTTACTGACTAGTGATTTAAATCAGTTTGATTTAAATCAAATCCACCCTGATCTGAATACAAAAGACATTCTAAACATATACTAGAATCAGTGCGCTATCAGATAGAAAAAAAAAAAATGAATATACATAAATACAACATATAACAAATGATCAAAAAGTGCACTATCAACTCAATCAATAAGTGCTGATATACACTGCTCGAAAAAAAATTAAAAGGAACACTTTTTAGCGTATAGCATCAAGTCAATGAAACTCCTGGGATATTGATCTGGTCAGTTAAGTAGCAGAGGGGGTTGTTAATCAGTTTCACCTGCTCTGGTGTTAATGAAATTGACAGGTGCACTACATGGGCAACGAGACGACCCCCAAACCAGGTATGGTTTTACAGGTGGAGGTCACTGACATTTTTTTCCCCCTACTCATCTTTTATGACTGTTTTTCACTAGTTTTGCATTTGGCTAGGGTCAGTGTCACTAATGGTAGCATGAGGCGATACCTGGACCCTACATAGGTTGTACAGGCATTCCAACTCCTCCAGGATGGCACATCAATACGTCTCATTGCCAAAAGGTTTCCTGTGTCTCCCAGCACAGTCTCAAGAGCATGGAGGAGATTCCAGGAGACAGGCAGTTACTCTAGGAGAGCTGGACAGGGTCGTAGAAGGTCCTTAACCCATCAGCAGGACCAGTATCTGCTCCTTTGTGCAAGGAGGAACAGGATGAGCACTGCCAGAGTCCTACAAAATGACCTCCAGCAGGCCACTGATATGAATGTCTCTGACCAAACAATCAGAAACAGACTTTGAGGGTGGCCTGAGGGCCCGACGTCCTCTAGTGGGCCCTGTACTCACTGCCCGACACCATAGAGCTTGATTGGCATTTGCCATTGAACACCAGAATTGGCAGGTCCACCACTGTATTTGGCTAGGGTCAGTGTCACTACTGGTAGCATGAGGCAATACCTGGACCCTACAGAGGTTGCACAGGCAGTCCAGCTCCTCCAGGATGGCTCATCTATACGTGCCATTGCCAGCAAGTTTGCTGTATCTCCCAGCACAGTCTCAAGAGCAATGGGGTTTCACCCTCTCATACGAGGAGTTGTGTCATTGGAGGAGATGCTGGGCAGTGCTCTGTTCTCCCACTATCCTCCTCCAGGTGTGCACAGCCCGCGCCGATCCCGTACACACAGCAGCTGCCAATCAGAGGTAGAGCGGGGACATAGACCGTGGCCATGTACACACAGCTGTCACGTGATCCCCAGGGAACCATCTGCTCCTCCGCTGTAACAAGCACAATAATGACGTGGCGCCCTGCCATTGGCTGATTTTTGCCGGGAAGTATAAAGTGCCCATTAACCCTTCCTGTCCCCGGACTGACCTGGACGGGCTCCGGGTTCTCCTTCTCCGCCGCCGGCACGATGAAGTCACACTCCGCCAGGCTGGCCGCTCTCCTCTTCGCCTCCACAGTGTTCTCCAGACTGGCGAACGGGTTCCTCCTCTTCACCGCCGTCCCCCCGCTCCTCTGTGTCCCCGGGGAGAACGGCCGGACTCCGGGCACCCGTCTGGCCAACTCCCCCGGGGAAAACAGCGCCGTCCGCGGGGCCGCCTCGCTGCGGCTCCTCCGCCGGCTCAGCCGCAGGATCTCGGCCGGCTTCTTGAAGCTGGGGGAGTAACCGGGGAGCAGCTCAGACATGGTGGACACCGACCGAACCTTCTACACACCGACTGACTACAGGGACTTCCGAATGTCCCGCGCTTTCCCCGGCTCTGCCTACGGGACCGCCCCTTCTCCATTCACAATCAGTCACTGCTAGAGGCCGCCCGAGTCCCGCCCACCGCCTGATAGCTGTGACAGTACCAGCAGTCACCGAAAGAGGCCGCCCAAGTACCTCCCGCTGTCTATCAGCGGTGCCAGTACCAGTGATCGCCAATAGAGGCCGCTGTGAAAGTAATATCAGTCTCTGCTAGAAGCCGCTGAGGTCCCGCCGACGATTTGTCAGCTGCTACAATACTAGCAGTCACCAGTGGAGGCCGCCCAAGTACCGCTCACTGGCTGTCAGCTGTGACAGTACCAGCAGTCACGGAAAGAGGCCGCCCTTACCCCGTTCACGGCTTCTCAGCTAGACCTCCAGTCATCAATTATATGTCTACAGTGCCAATACCAGCAGTCACTGCTAGAGGCCGCCCGTGTCGTATATGTCACTAGCCACTATTAGAGGCGGCATAGGTTAGCTGTGCCGGTACCACAAGTCACCGCTGGAGGCTGCACATGTTCATCGCATAGAAGCGGTACTACAAGTCACCGCTGGAGGTCGCACATGTTCTATCACATAGAAGCGGTACCACAAGTCACCGCTGGAGGTCGCATATGTTCTATCACAGAAGCGGTACCACAAGTCACCGCTGGAGGCCGCACATGTTCATCACATAGAAGCGGTACCACAAGTCACCGCTGGAGGTCGCACGTGTTCTATCACATAGAAGCGGTACCACAAGTCACCGCTGGAGGTCGCATATGTTCTATCACAGAAGCGGTACCACAAGTCACCGCTGGAGGCCGCACATGTTCATCACATAGAAGCGGTACCACAAGTCACCGCTGGAGGTCGCACATGTTCTATCACATAGAAGCGGTACCACAAGTCACCGCTGGAGGTCGCATATGTTCTATCACAGAAGCGGTACCATAAGTCACCGCTGGAGGCCGCACATGTTCATCACATAGAAGCGGTACCACAAGTCACCGCTGGAGGTCGCACATGTTCTATCACATAGAAGCGGTACCACAAGTCACCGCTGGAGGCCGCACATGTTCATCACATAGAAGCGGTACCACAACTCACCGCTGGAGGTCGCACATGTTCTATCACATAGAAGCGGTACCACAAGTCACCACTGGAGGCCGCACATGTTCATCACGTAGAAGCTGTACCACAAGTCACCTCTAGAAGTCGCTGTTCTGCAGTATATAGTAGGCACTGAATTGCTGTGTACCTTCACTGAACATGTCAAAGTAAGTGGGAGTAATAAAGGATCCATGAATGCTTTACCAAGATCCACCGATTTTTCACATACGATTCACTTTAAGAAAGGACTTGTATACAAGGGATTTTGCTCAGAACTGCATTTGTTTACTACATTTTCATCTCACTTGAAATTTGTAATCACTTGCCTACCTGGCCAATACTGGCATTTCTCCCCTACATGTAAAAATCAGCAGGTTTTAGATTTTGAAAGTCACTTAGAACCTTCAAACATTTATTTAAATATATACTGCATACAAAAATGAAAGGAACACTTTTTAATCAAAGTCTAGTATCAAGTCAATAAAACTCCAGGGATATTGATCTGGTCAGGTAAGTAGCAGAGGGGGTTGTTAATCAGTTTCAGCTGCTTTGGTGTTAATGAAATTAACAACAGGTGCACTAGATGGACAACAATGAGATGACCCCCAAAACAGGAATGGTTTTACAAGCAAAGACCACAAACATTTTTTCTCTACTCATCTTTTCTGTTTTTCACTAGTTTTGCACTTGGCTAGGGTCAGTGTCATTACTGGTAGCATGAGGCGATACCTGGACCCTACAGAGGTTGCACAGGCAGTCCAACTCCTCCAGGATGGCACACCAATACGTTTCATTGCCAGAAGGTTTGCTGTGTCTCCCAGCACAGTCTCAAGAGCATGGAGGAGATTCCAGGAGACAGGCAGTTACTCTAGGGCAGCTGGGCAGGGCCATAGAAGGTCCTTAACCCATCAGCAGGGCTGGTATCTGCTCCTTTCAGGGGACTTTCCGGTTCCTTAAAATGGCGTCCAACACCGGAAGTGCGTCACCGCGCACCGGAAGCTGCGTCACGGCGTACCTATGCGTTACATCACCAACCTCGTGACTTCCTCCGGGCTATATAAATCCTGTATAATAATAATAAAATATAAAATGATGGGCTCAAATTGCACTGCACAGAATCGCATGTGATTTGCACAGGAATGTGGTGCAGTTCCTATGTGCATCACATGTGATGTGACCGTGTGAAATGGGCCTAAGGCTGGCCATACACTATACAATTTTCTTAAAGTTTTCTGACCAATTTCTGCCCAATTTTCTTTAGATTTACCTTAAACTATGTAGTGCAAGAGCCTGCCTAATTGGATACAATTGAAAGTGTTGCTTAGGTTTGACCTCATATTATATGGTTTTTGGTAAATCTAAAGCAAAAATCTCAGGAAAGTTGTATAATGTATGGCCAGCCTAAGGCTCCCTGGCTTCAAAAAACACCAGTGCTTTTGGCAGAAAAAAAAGCTAATTTTGAGTATTTTTTTACTAGTGAACAGCATTTTTACTGCCAGAAAACTGCTCTCAAAGATGCAAAACAGGTTTTTTCTGCCTATAAACACTGAGTTTAACCGCTTGCCATATAGCAAAGTACTGCTACAGGGCAGCAGGACTGCGCAAAATCATGTGTATATATACACGTGATTTGCATTTCTGGGTAGAGGGTTCCCATGGGCCGCCGTACCCACGTTGCTATTGGCAGCTAGAGGTGTCAATCTCTGAGTCCCGGCTGGCGATTTCCGTCCAGCACTCATCAGGGAAAGCTGATAGGGGAGCGGTCTGTATGTAAACAACACAGGTCTCTCTCCTGTCAGCATGGAAATGCTGCTTTGTATCTCTCTGCACAGCATGTCTCCGGAGTAAAACACACACAGCACACAGTTAACCCTTTGATCGCCCCAGGTGTTAACCCCTTCCTGCCCAGTGTCATTAGTACAGTTTCAGTGCTTTTTATTAGCACTGATCACTATATGAGTGTCACTGTAGATGTCGGTGGCATTTGGTCAGTTCCCCCCCAGTGTCAGAATGCCCGCCGCAGTCCCGCTATAAGTCACTGATCGCCGCCATTACTAGTATAAAAAAAAAATCCCAGTATATATACCGCCATTTGTAGATTATTATTATTATACAGTATTTATAAAGCACCAATAGTTCGCTCAGCGCTGTACATTACAAAGGGGGGTAGAACATGTGACAGAACAACAATACAATGCAAAACATGAGGGGATCGAGGGCCCTGCTCTTTCGAGCTTACAATCTAGGAGGGAGGGGATGGTAGCACAGGAGATAGCTGTGGGGGATGGAGTGGTAGGAAGAGTGGAGGAGGTTGGCAAGTTAGCAGGGGGTAGGGTAGGCTTCCCTGAAGAGGTGGGTTTTCAGGGTGCGCCTAAAGGAGAGGAGAGTAGGTGATAATCTGATGAGTTGGGGCAGGGAGTTCCAAAGGATGGGTGACACCCTGGAGAAGTCCTGGAGGCGGGCATGGGAGGAGGAGACCAGGGAACTAGAGAGAAGGAGGTTTTGTGAGGAGCGGAGTGTGTGTGCTGGGCGGTACTTGGATATTAGGTCAGTGATGTAGTACGGGGCAGTATGGTGGATGGCTTTGTACGTCAGTGTTAGGATTTTGAATTTGATCCGTTGCGCAATCGGAAGCCAGTGGAGGGATTGGCAGAGGGGGGTGTCGGAGATGGAGCGGTTGGAAAGGTGAATGAGTCTGGCAGCCGTATTCAGGATCGACTGAAGCGGGGATAGCCAGCGGCGAGGCAGGCCAGTGAGGAGGGAGCTGCAGTAGTCGAGTCGTGATATGATGAGGGAGTGGATGAGCTGTTTAGTGGTTTCTGGGGTTAGGAACGTGCGTATTTTGGTGATGTTGCGGAGGTGGAGTCTGCACGAGTTTGTTAAAGATTGGACTTGGGGCTGGAAGGATAGGTTGGAGTCCAGAATGACACCAAGTACTCTGGCCTGCAGGGCGGGTTTGATGGTGGGATTGTTGGATGTGATGGAGATGTCAATGGGGGGTGGTGTCCGGGCTGGGGGGAAGACAAGAAACTCGGTTTTGGAGAGGTTCAGTTTAAGGAAGTGGAGCGACATCCAGTCTGATATGTCGCTCAGTAGGTGTGTGATTCGGGCGGAGATGCTATAACGTTCATGTAAACCAATTAATTTACACATATTCAGATTTTTTTTTTTTTAGCAAAGACACGTTGCAGAATACATTGTGGCCTAAATTCATGAAGAAATTATTTAAATATATATAAATCCTGAAAGGTGTCTGTTTTGCTTCCTCTCAGATACCACAAGATTCAAATCATTGCACCTATCTGATCATACAAGATACCATAATATATTGAGATGGGAGCTGCTACTATTAACCCACTGTAAATTATAATCCAAAATGTGATAAAATTAAACATTAAATATAAATTTTAACCACAAGTAATAGCGCTACCCTCAATAAATAAATAAATCCACCACCAAATATGTGCATTAATAAATAAAAAATAAAGATAAAGAATCCTCATAGAGTCCGTTCAGTAAAGTCCACACATCAATATTGCATATGATCCTCAGTAAATGAAGCGTGGCCAACCCACGTGTCCAGACCACATGATCGCAACAACGCCATCTTGCTTGCAGGCAGGCTGGTGGGACGCTGTGGATAGAACTGGATGTTCTTATGTTAACAAATGCTTGAATTTTTTGACTCAATGTGAGTGCGGTTTTATGGGGGGGTTTATGTGAATACATTTTTATAAACGTTATTGCACTATGGGGAGTATTTTTTCTACCTATATGTACTATATGGAGTGCTTTGGATATCTATAAACTGGAGCTAAGCTGTGGAGTGTTGGATAAACAAAGATATGCTGGTAATTCACCAGCTTTTGGTGAGTGTGCAATTTGATGGGGTGTTAAAGCACTGGAGTTTGCACTCATGAAGAAATTAGTTAAAAATTTTTATTGGATATGTTTTATAGGGAAAAGTAAAATTATATAGATTTTTTTTTAAAAATTGTTGGTCTTTTTTTGTTTATAGCGCAAAAATTAAAAAAAAACGCACAGGTTATCAAAAAAAACCCAAATAAATCTCTATTTTTGGGAACATAAGGACATAAATTTTATTTGGGTGCAGCGTTGCATGACCGCACAATTGTCAGTTAAGGTAACGCAGAGCTGTATCGCAAAAAATGGCCTGGTCAGGAAGGGGGGTGTCACAATCATGCCCACAGGGAGAGGTACGGTTCTCCATTTTGCCCCAAACTTATACATTTTGGTATTGCTCTTAAACTCATATGCCATCACCTGAGGGGGGGGGAGGTGGGTATCGTGCATACAAGAGCCAGGCACGGGCTCTCACTGTATTAAGAAGGCTTCATGTATCTCCTCATTCCCCCTCCCTCAGGAATGCAAGCAGCGTATGATGCTGAGCCCTGCCTAACAATTCCTCTGCCAAATAAAGTAGTGAAGATACTAGTTGATGTGTAGAAAAAGAAGCTGTTAGTTTTTGTGTGTAGTCAGAGAAGTGAGGACCGTCCTCAATATAACATCTATCAGACAGAAAGCAAAGGAGAATCTCGCGGCAACAACGAAACCCAGTGCCAGACCAGAAATCCCTTTTTTAGCTCATCAGACTTGAAACTGCTTAACCCCTGGCATTTATTTGGCCAGTACTTATTTACCTAAGCTTCTTTCTGTTATCTGTTTGCTGTGCTCTGTATATATATATATATATATATGTTAATCTTCTTTCTGTAAATATTTTTACTGCACCCTTTCGACCTTTTGGTAATAAATCTTACTTTCTAAAAGTGTTGAACTGTTTCTATAGCTCCTGAATGTAACTTACGAGTCCCTGCCGCTGAAGAACGCTACTATGAGTATTTAACCCTCTGTATAACCGGTCTGTAGAGATAGCGGGATACTGACGGTTAACCAATCATCTTAGTGTATTGCTGAGTTTCCTCTTTCTCTGTATAAAAAGGAGGTAGTGGCAGTGTGAAGGGTTAATTGCGTAATTAACCTGACCCAGTAACAATCGCATTCAGGCTGCCGGTACATCGATCCATGGTCCGATTAGCTGGAACATCGGTGTGCAGGGTGAAGCTGGGTGTGGCATTGTTACACACGTGACAGCGCAGTTTTAGATTGGCTAGCCCTTCGGTCACGAGTTTGGTGAGAAGGTCTGGGGTCTGACGCCGTGCCCGTCACAGGGGGTAATTTCCCTGGAGGGCAAGTGGTTAAATAACGCCTTTAAACAACCTAATGTGCATGGACACATAGGATAACATTAGTTGCTTCCACAGACAAAACACTAGACTCCTCTAGGAGCGTTTATTTAAACACTTTCCTGATGCCCTAAAGCAGAAATACTGCTACAGGGCAGCACGGGTGTGTAAAATCATGTATGGATACGTGATTTCGCATTTCTGGGTAGGGGGTGCGCACACCCTACCTGTGCCGCCATTCGCGGCCTCGGCTGTCAATCACCAGGCTCCAGCTGGTGATCGCCAAGTATTACCAATGGGGGAGAGACATGCATGTAAACAGGACAGATCTCTCCCGTCAGCTCCTGCACACTGCTTTGTATGGTTCTGCATAGCACAGCCATACAAAGTGTGCTTACAGTGAAACGCACACAGCCCAAGTAGTGAAACAGCACACAGTTAGCCCTTTGATCATCCCCGATGTTAACCCCTTCATGCCCAGTGCCATTAGTCCAGTGTCAGTGCTTTATATTAGCACTCATCACTGTATTGGTGTCACTGGGGATGTCAGTGACACCAAGTCAGTTCCCCCCAGAGTCAGAATGCCCGCTGCAGTCCCGCTATAAGTCGCTGATCGCCGCCATTACAAGAAAAGAAAATTCCAGTATCTACACCGCCATTTGGAAACGCTATAACTTTCACGTAAACCAATTAATTTACACGTATTGAGATTTTTTTTTAGCAAAGACATGGAGCAGAATACATTTTGGTCTAAATTTATGAGGAAATTTAGATTTTTTTTTACTGGACGTTTAATAGCAAAAAGTAAAAAATAGTTTTTTTTCTCTAGTGTCTGGTTTTTTTTTTTATAGCGCAAAAAAATTAAAACACGCACAGGTGATCAAATACCAAAGAAAGAAATCTCTATTCGTGGGAAAGAAAGGACATAAATTTCATTTGGGTGCAGCGTTGCATGACCGCGCAATTGTCAGTTAAAGTACTGCAGCGCCGCATCACAAAGAATGGCCCGGTCAGGAAGGGGGGAAATCCTCTGGAGGACAAGTGGTTAATTCAGCGTCCGCGAGGCCCAAGATTCCACTCACATCTAAGCGTCACATTTTCAAGAGGTTTTTTCCAAATGTTTTTTGGAGAATCGCACGTTTTGGTTTTTTTTTGTAATTTTTTCATGCGTTTTTCAACTAAAAGGTGTGCAGTGCTGCCGAAAAATGGTCGGAGATCTGTCTGAGCAGAAAACACACAAGACGCGTGAAAAAAGATGGTGTTGCGATTTTCAGGCGTTTCCATCGAAGTCTAATGGGACAAAAATGAATTCTGCATTAAAGTGATTTTTGAGGGCAGGACGCTCGGACAAGGACGAGTGAAAATAGGTTTTTGCTTGTTAAGCCTTTTTGAGCTTTGAACTACAAAATGCTCGCGTGTGAACGGGGCCAAACACACAAAGAAGCGTTCCCACCACACGCAGGTGTGAATGAGGCTCTGGGCTCCTGTCAGTGAGCAATGGACGTCATTACAGAACGCTCTTTGTATCACAAGGGCCAGTCCAGGGGCCCCAGAGATCCAACAGCAAACGTTATATCTCGCATTACACCGACCACCTCACCCCAACCCGGCCTTCCCCACCCAAGATGGCGCCCCGGCTCCGCCCCCCGCATGCCAGGGAAGGGGGCGGATCACTTCCGGGTGACCGAGGCAGGAGAGTGAAGGTATTTTGACATAGCACTTCCGGAGCGCTGTGTTCCGGCGGCGGCCCCGTCCCGGCCCGTCCGCGCCCCCGGAGGTAGGTGCAATTCTCTGTGGGGGAGGAGGGGATAATAGGTGGGGGGTGGGGCGCGGCTTGGCGGCGCACAGCCCTGTTCTCCCGACAGTGGGTGGGGCCAACTAGCTATCAGCCCGCCCACTGCCACCTTCACTGGCCCGAAAACACCCCCCTCCCTCCGGGGTCACCTGAGATCAGAGAGTGCAGAGCCCCGGGGGACATGGAAGGTGCTGTGTCCGGGGAGGGGGGACATGGCTGTGATGGACTGACATGGGGGGGGCAGGACATGTGCAGATCTCCAGCCCATCGATAAGGGGGCTGTGTTTGTTTTCATTACCCTGTTGATCCTGCCAGTCAAACACTTCCGGTTTGGGGGTGACAACACTCACAGCACTGTGTGTATGGAGGAGCAATGTTGTCACCATAGGCTGATCTGGACTACAATCACCTCCCTTCTCATCTGCATGAGAGTAGGGGAGGTGGCTGGGATTGGAGGGTGACAGCGACACTGGAAGGGCCCATTCACACCCTGTCTCTGTACATCACCACCAGGGAACCTAGAAACCAATGGTGATCTATTCTGTTCTTTTCATATCATAACGCAGCACTGTATAAATATGGGGACAGGATGTATTCATACACGGCGCAGCTCCCCAGCCATGCGTCGCCTGCATGGATCTGTATACAGGGTGGTTTTGTAAGGATTCAATAAAGTTAAAATAAAAAAGTAAACAGTGTGATAAGTAGACAGGAACTCAGGCGGACTACAAACTAGTCCCCTGCTGAACTCGCCGGCGCTTATTTTACTCCAGTGTGCCGCGTCATTTTCTGCCCCCCATGGATCATGTGACCAGTGAGGGGGGAATGACATGGCCTGCAGCTCATTGGAGTTCAGCTTAAAGTGGAACTATACCCCCTCCCCCCCCCAATCAAAGTGATGCGACGTCCCAGATCTCTGTCCAGCCTCTGACATTGTCAGGGGGGGCGGCTTCCAGGTCTGGATCACCGGGCAGGGATGATGTCACTCCCATGCATGTGCGGGAATTCAGTCGGGTTTAGTATTAAGTGAGTTGTGCGTGTGCAACCCCCTGCACTGGGGCCGCCAGGCAGGTGAGTGACGGGTGCAGAAGGCGCAAAGCATGTCTCCAGCCCATCCGCCCATTTTTACATTTTGGCCTAAAGTTCCTCTTTAACCACTTGCCTGCCGGGCACTTTCACCCCCTTCCTGCCCAGGCCAAGTTTCAGCTTTCAGCGCTGTTGCACTTTGAATGACTATTGCGCGGTCATGCAACACTGTACCCAAACAACATCTTTGTCATTTTTTGAGACACATAGAGCTTTCCTTTTGGTGGTATTTAATCACTACCGGGTATTTTTATTTCTTGCTAAACAAATGAAAAAAAAAAGTTTTTGAAAAAAAAAGTTTTTTTTAGTTTCTGTTATAAAATTGTGAAATAAGTAATTTTGTCTCCTTCACTGATGTACGCTGATGAGGCGGCAC
Organism: Staurois parvus; assembly: GCF_062004578.1. Classification (NCBI taxonomy): domain Eukaryota; kingdom Metazoa; phylum Chordata; class Amphibia; order Anura; family Ranidae; genus Staurois; species Staurois parvus. The sequence continues at coordinate 6,644,141 of NW_028317962.1, forward strand.
TGATAGGTGGCATTGACAGGCATCACTGATGGGCACTGAAAGGCGGCACTGATGGGCATTGACAGGCATCACTGATGGGCGCTGAAAGGCGGCACTGATGGGCATTGACAGGCATCACTGATGGGCGCTGAAAGGCGGCACTGATGGGCACTGAAAGGCGGCACTGATGGGCATTGACAGGCATCACTGATGGGGTAGCACTGATGATCATTGCCCTGATTACCAGTGTAGATGTCCACCTCTGGGAAATGCCCCTTACCGGCTCTGTTCTCCTCACGCACTGTCACTGCAACCATGAACCAAATACTCAGCTGGCAGTTGTGTCGGTTCTGCAATGTAAAATTGCCATTCGGCAAGTGAAAAAAAAAAAAAGGCAACAAGTGGCAGGAGGTGATAGTAGCACCTCCTGAACACCTGTCAGATACTGCTATACCTCCCTCTGAAAAGTGAACCTGGCTTGTAGAGGGTGGTAAGCGTAACATCCGTCTAAAAGAACCCTAAAGGCACGTTCACAAGTAAGGAAGACGTTGCCACTGCTCTAAAAAGCTATCCACACTCCGACTGCTTTTCAGAGGTGTTCAATAGGCGGTGAGGAGGCAATATGTCATGTGGACTTTGGTTCCCTCCTTCAGCCCCCGTGCCTCCCAGTGCACACTATGGTTCCATCCTCCAACCCCTGTGCCTCCCAATGCTCACAATGGTTCCATCCTCCAACCCCTGTGCCTCCCAGTGCACACTATGGTTCCATCCTCCAACCCCTGTGCCTCCCAATGCTCACTATGGTTCCATCCTCCAACCCCTGTGCCTCCCAGTGCACACTATGGTTCCATCCTCCAACCCCTGTGCCTCCCAGTGCGCACTATGGTTCCATCCTCCAACCCCTTTGCCTCCCAGTGCGCACTATGGTTCCATCCTCCAACACCTGTGCCTCCCAGTGCGCACTATGGTTCCATCCACCAACCCCTGTGCCTCCCAATGTGCAATATGGTTCCATCTTCCAACCCCTGTGCCCCCCAATGCGCACTATGATTCTATCCTTCAACACCCGTGCCTCCCAGTGCACACTATGGTTCCATCATCCAACCCCTGTGCCTCCCAGTGCGCACCATGGTTCAATCCTCCAACCCCTGTGTCCCTCAATGCTCACTATGGTTCCATCCTCCTACTCCTGTGCCTCCCAATGCTCATTCCATCCTCCAACACCTGTGCCTCCCAGTGCGCACTATGGTTCCTTCCTCCAAACCCTGTGCCTCCCAGTTTGTACTATGGTTCCATCCTCCAACCCCTGTGCCTCCCAGTGAGCACTATGGTTCCATCCTCCAACACCTGTGCCTCCCAGTGCGCACTATGGTTCCATCCACCAACCCCTGTGCCTCCCAATGTGCAATATGGTTCCATCCTCCAACCCCTATGCCCCCCAATGCGCACTATGATTCTATCCTTCAACCCCTGTGCCTCCCAGTGCGCACCATGGTTCCATCCTCCAACCCCTGTGTCCCCCAATGCTCACTATGGTTCCATCCTCCAACCCCTGTGCCCCCCAATGCGAACTATGATTCTATCCTTCAACCCCTGTGCCTCCCAGTGCGCACCATGGTTCCATCCTCCAACCCCTGTGTCCCCCAATGCTCACTATGGTTCCATCCTCCTACCCCTGTGCCTCCCAATGCTCATTCCATCCTCCAACACCTGTGCCTCCCAGTACGCACTATGGTTCCATCCTCCAACCGCTGCGCCTCCCAGTGCGCACTATGGTTCCATCCTCCAACCCCTATGCCTCCCAGTGCGCACTATGGTTCCATCCTCCAACCCCTGTGCCTCCCAATGCTCACTATGGTTCCATCCTCCAACCCCTGTGCCTCCCAATGCTCATTCCATCCTCCAAACCCTGTGCCTCCCAATGCTCACTATGGTTCCATCCTCCAACTCCTGTGCCTCCCAGTGTGCACTATGGTTCCATCCTCCAACCCCTGTGCCTCCCAATGTTCATTCCATCCTCCAAACCCTGTGCCTCCCAATGCTCACTATGGTTCCATCCTCCAACCCCTGTGCCTCCCAGTGCACACTATGGTTCTATCCTCCAACCCCTGTGCCTCCCAATGCTCATTCCATCCTCCCTCCCCTGTGCCTCCCAGTGCACACAATGGTTCCATCCTTCAACCCCTGTGTCTCCCAGTGTGCACTATGGTTCCATCCTCCAACCCCTGTGCCTCCCAGTGTGCACTATGGTTCCATCCTCCAGCCCTTGTGCCGCACCATGGTTCCATCCTCCCAACTCCTGTGCCTGCCAATGCTCACTATGGTTCCATCCTCCAACCCCTGTGCCTCCCAGTACACACAATGGTTCCATCCTCCAACCCCTGTGCCTTTCAGTGTGCACTATGGATCCATCCTCCAGCCCTTGTGCCGCACTATGATTCCATGCTCCAACCCCTGTGCCTCCCAGCACATCCTTTGTTACTAGGACAGAGGTGACCCCTGCAGCAGTGCATCCTTTGTTGCTAGGACAGAGGTGACCCCTGCAGCAGCACGTCCTTTGTTGCTAGGACACAGGTGGCCTCTGCAGCAGAACATCCTTTGTTGCTAGGACACAGGTGGCCCCTGCGGCAGAACATCCTTTGCTGCTAGGATACAGGTGGCCCCTGCAGCAGAGCTTCCTTTTTTGCTAGGACACAGGTGGCCCCTGCGGCAGAACATCCTTTGCTGCTAGGACACAGGTGGCCCCTGCAGCAGAGCTTCCTTTTTTGCTAGGATACAGGTACAGGTGGCCCCTGCAGCAGAACATCCTTTGTTGCTAGGACACAGGTGGCCCCTGCAGCAGAACATCCTTTGTTGCTAGGACACAGGTGGCCCCTGCAGCAGAACATCCTTTGTTGCTAGGACACAGGTGGCTCCTGCAGCAGAGTGACCTTTGTTGCTAGGATACAGGTGGCCCCTGCAGCAGAACATCCTTTGTTGCTAGGACACAGGTGGCTCCTGCAGCAAAGTGTCCTTTGTTGCTAGGACATAGGCAACCCCTGTTGCACAACTTCATTGGTTTTTATGGTACAGATAGCCATTTGCATTCTAGCAGCCAAGGATGCTGTGCAGCAGGGGTATAGTCATTAGCCGTACAACTATTGTTGATTTTTGGGTAGCTGTTACTGATATTCTGGTAAGCCCAATACAGTCTATTCGATGCAAGTGATGGCTCATATGTGTCTCATCTTTTCTGAGCATTGCAAGGGAACATGGGCCCTGAGCCTTGCTGGGATCACGGGCTCCCACTTTATACACAAGGGTTTAGTATGGTCATAGCACACAGACTGCTGTGATTCAGCAACCCATTGTCTCGCTGTGTGATCTATGTCATGGAATGCAGTAGGACACCCTTTTACCCTTCCACCATTGAAGACGTCTCTGAGTGCTGAACCTTGTAGTTCTTTATGGTTGCTGGTACAGGTTAGATATAGCATGTTTTGCTAATTAATGTGTATCTATATGCCTAAGCTTTTTTCTTTAGTGTTGGATATAATAAGGAAGGGTTAAAACTTCTGATAGGTTTTCCTGCTGTCCAGAGCTCCATTAGAGAGATTTCCCCTTACTTTCTGTATTGGAGGGAATATTTTACCAGACAGGAAGTGAAAATCTGCAACAGCGAGAAAAACAATAAATAAAAAGTTGTCAGGGGTTTGGCATTTCCTTACTTAACCACTTTCTGCCCGTAGGACATCGTACGATGTTGTGGACTTTCAGTGATATTACTGGAATGATGCCTGCAGCTACAGACCTCATTCCAGTATGTTTTTTTTTTTTCGCAAGATGCGAATGTAAAAGTGATCCTAGCGGCTATATTGCCACTGGATCGCTTTTTCATGCAAAGAGATGAGCTAGGATCGAACACCCCCGGTCATCTCTATGGTGTAAGAAACTGCAAGCGACAAGTATTTTGTCACTTCCGATTTCGCCAGGATGTAAACAAGTCATTACTGGCTTGAGTAAGATCTTGGTTTGATCAGATTACAGGCAGAGGAGAGATCTGAGGTCTGGGACCTGTCACTGCTCCAGCTCCAGCTATCACCAGGGATGTTGTCCATCTCTGGTGATAGCAGTAAAAGTGATCAAAAAACAAAATTAAAGAGACCATGTACAAAAAAAATAATTATTATAATTTTTTCTTAATATAAGCCCCCCCCCCCTCCTTCCTGCCACTGACCCTCAAATGTAAACACATATGCAAGTCCTGCTTGCACATGTAAATGGTGTCTGCACCCTACATGTGAGGTGTCATCACAAACATCAGAGCAAGAGCAATAATTCTGGCATCAGAGCTCAAATGTATCTAAACTGGTAACCTTTAATGGCTTTTAAAGCGTCTTGATTTTTAGGTGCTGTAATTTGGCGCAATTGCCAAGGCATACGCAATTTTAAAGTGTGACATATTCTGTATTTATTTACTCTGCGTAACATGATATTTTATACTTTACAAAAAAATTGGGTATTATATTGTGCTTGTGTGCACTAAAATTCATCAAAGTGTAATTCTTCCAAAAAAATTTGCATTAAAGAAAAAAAGCACTGTGACATACAAAATTGCAACACCTACCATTTTATTCTCCGTGGCCTCTGATTTAATAAATATATAATGTTTGGGGGTTCTAAATAATTTTCTAGCAACAAAAATGATGATTTTTACACGTAGGAGAGAAATGTCAGAACTGGCCTGATAGGCAAGTGGTTAAAGCTGAACTGGGATTTTTACCACCCTTGTGGTGGGACACCCATCTCCCCCCCCCCCCCCCCCCCCCCCCCCCCCCCGTACAGCAAGAGTGTAATTCTTCTTAGGTCTAGGGGTAGAAGCTGTAATACTCTCCTTATGCCTCGCTCCGGCTTATGCTGCCCTGCGACTAGCTCCTTGAAGCCAGCAATCTCATACTGTCATCATCATGTACAGTACAGGACAATGAAGACCTGCCTGCAGTCCAAGCATCGGAGAGAAGAGGAGAGCGCTGGAGTGAGGAGAAAGGGAAGTATTAGGCTGCATATACACGGGACACTTCTGAATGATGGAAACTGCTGGAAAATGTACTGTATTTGCCGGCGTATAAGACGACCCCCTACTTTTCCTGCTAAAATGTAGTGTTTGGGCTATACTCGCCGTATAAGACTACCCCTCTTCCAATGCACACCAGTGGGAGGAATAGTGCCCCATCATCGGTGTCAGTGGGAATAATAGTGCCCCATCATTGGTATTAGTGGGGGGAATAGTGCCCCATCATTGGTATTAGTGGGGGGAATAGTGCCCCATCATTGGTATTAGTGGGGGGAATAGTGCCCCATCATTGGTATCAGTGGCAGGAATAGTGCCCATCATTGGTATCAGTGGGAGGAATAGTGCCCCATCATTGATATCAGTGGGAGGAATAGTGCCCCATCATTGATATCAGTGGCGGGAAAAGTGCCCCATCATTGATATCAGTGGGAGGAATAGTGCCCCATCATTGATATCAGTGGCGGGAAAAGTGCCCCATCATTAATATCAGTGGGGGGAATAGTGCCCCATCATTGGTGTCAGTGGGAGGAATGGTGTCCCATCATTGGTGTCAGTGGGGGGTGGAATAGTGCCCCATCATTGGTGTCAGTGGGGGGTGGAATAGTGCCCCATCATTGGTGTCAGTGGGGGGGGGGGGATAGTGCCCCATTGTTGGTGTCAGTGGGGGGGGAGGAATAGTGCTCCATCGTTGGTGTCAGTGGGAGGAATAGTGCCCCATCATTGGTGTCAGTGGGAGGAATAGTGCTCCATCATTGGTGTCAGTGACACCAATGATGGGGCACTATTCCTCCCACTGACACCAATTACACTTGCTGACCCTGTTCTAGTATGGTGCTGCTGCAGCCAGCATATGTGGTTGCAGCAGCACCTCTACACTGAACACTTACCTGCTGCTCCCGCACTCGATTTTCGCGGGGCCGCTCGGCTCCGCCCCCTCGCCGGTGATTGGCCGCCTGTGTGCCTTTCCTGAGCTACAGTTCTGGCGGCCAATCACCGGTGAGGAGGCGGAGCCGAGCAGCCGCGCGAACATCCAGTGGCCGAACTGAAGCAGCAGCCGCGCTTCCTGGACTGGATCGTCGTGGGACCGGAGGCAGGGTCAGGCTGCAGCCGTTTGACGCTAACACCGCCGGCACCACGAGGGGTCCCGGCGGCAACTTTTACATCGGGTCAGTACTTCAACTTCTATTTATTCCATACATTGTACCTAATCAGTATCTGTCTGTGTGTGGGAATAAACATATCCTAAAACATATTGCACTACTGGCCTCCTCTGTTTTTTCTGAGCTCCTGTGGGAGCCAGGTACATTTGTAGAGTGGTGACCACCTAAGGAGAAGGCCGAGTGCAAGGCGTGGGATAAAGAAGGGGACCTGACCAGATTTGACCAGACCTCTGATGAGATATTGGAAGTCTCCATGTTATATAAAAGCGCACAAAGGTTGCGCATCTGGTGAGTGCGTAATCTGTACCCTCATTGTTTCACCGTGCACACAGTCTGTGTCGTTTGGAAAGCCATAGATCGGCTGAGATCTTGTTCACATCTTCACGTTGGACTTACCTTTGGATATAACAATTCTTCCTCACGTCCCATTAGCCACAATACAGTGGCATATATCCGAATGCACAGTGTCACTTTATATCTTTGCATGAGTTTGTACATGTACATACACGTTTGTCTATTTGTGTTTTAGCGCTGCACCTTTTTGTATATTACTGTGTATTGGAAGGTCTTATATGGTGCCTTTGGTGTACAGCTGCTGCTATTTGGAAGGCGCTCGCTTATTTATATGTTTTAAGAAACAGCCCCTGCCCACCCCTGTACTTAGTGTCCCTTCCGTTGGAAGGGGGGGGGGCCGCGGCACCGCGCCGCCCCACTAAAAAGTGTCAGTATGCCGTATACCGGCGTATAAGACGACCCCCGACTTTTGAGAAGATTTTCAAAAAGTCGTCTTATACGCCGGAAAATACGGTAGGTTAAAAAAAAGTCTGTTTAGTCTTGTTTGCATACCGCATTTATGTGCGTTTTCGTTTAGAAGCGTTTTTTAAAGATAACCTCAGGAGACCTTCCAAAATGCCCAGAATGAACTGAAAAACAGTAAAAAATTCACTATTTCAGATATTTTGAGAGAAATAGAGAGCAGAAGCAGAGAGAGAGCAGTATGTGTTGAGATTAGCTGTCTTCTTCTTTTTTTTTTTTGTGGTGTTTGGATGTGTTCCGGCTCATTTCTGTGCAGAAATGATTGCAGCAGTGTCTAACAGATTTTCTTTCATGCGAAACCTCAAAGTATGGTGTACCGGGTCCATTTGAGTACCGGGAAAATGCTTTGCATGCATTTTTCATGAAGAAAAAAGGCTCTGGACAGCATCTGGAAATGGAAGAGTTTCAAGCACAAATGCTTATAAACGTACAAGCGTTTGGTTTTATCGCTGATAAAATCTACTCCTTGAACGCAAGTTTTCTGCGTTCAAAAAAAGACTGTAAACTCAACTGCCTATAAACGACATAGTGTACATGGACACATAGGAAAACATTAGGAGAGTTCAGGGGCTGCTGAAAAAAAATGCAGAAAAGCTCCTAAATGTGAGTTTATTAGCTGCAGTGTACATGAGCCCTTGCAGCTTATTCCTCTACCCCTAGACCAGGGGTGTCAAACTGGCGACCCTCCAGCTGTTGTGAAACTACAACTCCCATCATGCCTCTACCTTTGGGAGACATGCTTGTAACTGTCAATCTTGCAATGCCTCATGGGACTTGTAGTTTGGCAACAGCTGGAGGGCCGCCAGTTTGACACCCGTGCCTTAGACTTAATGTGCTGTTAACCCTTGATGGGGGGCTGCTTTGTTCACCATTGCAAATATTTACATATAGCAAATGATAAAAATTCAGGTACTTTCCTGGGACTTTACTACAGATTTCATTAGCTGCTGTGATCACTAGAAAGACAGAATTTTGAAGAGAGGTAGAAAAACCCTTTCAGCGAGGCGGCATCGAAGATTGTGAATCATCCAATCGTATTAGGGGAACAGATGTAATCAGAGCTTTGTATGTATGTACGTATGGCTGATGTTGGCGCTGCTTACGTGGCTAACACGTATATTTTTGTGTATTTTAGGTACATTTCAAGGGGGGTTTCCAGGAGTGTTTAAAATCTACCGACTCAGAGGCCTCTTTACAGCCTTGTAAACAACAACAGGGGAAACCACCCTGATCATATTGTTTACTTCCATTATGCACTCTGAAAGCTGAACTGCAAGCAAACGGCTAATTGTACCGGGGGAATCACATACAACCATAGTATGGTGGGTGGCAGGGCTGCTCTTAGAAATCAAGGGGCCCCGTACAGCCTACCTGACAGCCCCCCCTTCCAAAAATATCCAATATTTTTTCAATAATGCCAGATCCGCAATGCTGTGCTTCTGAGCTATGGCAGAAATGATACTTCCATTGAACAAGACCCATTCAAGTTAATATTGCTGCTCTGCAACCGCATGCAGTGCACATGGTTGTGGCGTGATAGTGCGGGGTTAAAGGTGGCAGTAAGGAGGCAATACGTCTCCTCAGCACCTGTCCAATGTGGTCTGAAGGGTGATCCAAATGCTGTCCAAAGCCTAATGCCCCGTACACACTATAAGAATATTGTATGAAAATTTTCGTAGGAGAACCGATCGTTCGATAATCGGATCATTAGTACGCTGCTTTCGAGAGCTGATCACGACAATATGTGTGACAATATCCGAAGGGACAAGCACAAAAAATGTTCTCATATGATACCAGATCGTATGATTTTTGTTTAATCAGTACAGTAGTCGTCTGAAAATACAATACAATACATGACATCATTTTCGAAATTCTGTTCTTTCATAGAATTTTCATATCTTTAACCTTTTCACTTTCGATGTCAGACTAGCAGGCGAAAAAAAACGGGCGATCGTTTGTCCGATATTCTCATTGTGTGTACGGGGCTTAAGGGTAGTCACACCAAATACTGATTTGGTTTAATTTAGATTTTACTTCTGTTTGCTTACTTTGCACTTTGTAAATAAAATAAATATTAATTAAAACGGGTCAGAAACCTGTAGATTGCGGCCAAGAGACTGGTAGATCACGGTTTGGGCTTGCTGACCATCCTAGAGCATCAAACAGAGGTGCAATGCAGAGGGACTATGGAGCAAGAGCTGAATAAGTCAATGCCTCCTCTGTAGTGCCGGGTCCTGTCCTACGCTGAGTGACACCAACTGCACTCCACCTCTTATCCCAGCTAGCGGACTCCAGGGCGCTGCCAGGAGCAGGAAAGAAGAGATATTCAGGTCAGTGTGAAGCAATACACTGGGCATAGTAGTATACGGCTGCTTTCACACTGATCTGCTGCGGTTTACCCACACCACGGGTTCAGTGCAGTGTACCTGCAGCTTTCCTGTGGGTTTGCTGCACTTAGCCGTAGACTTCTATTATATCCTGTGGGTTTGGTGCACTTTCTGACAGCTCACAAAAACTTCTGAATGCAGGAGTTTTTGTGCGCTTTCAGCAAATGCGCCACATCTGCAGGATATAATAGAAGTCTATGGCTAAGTGCAGCAAACCCACAGGAAAGGCTTTATACGCCCTGTCATGGTTGGTGGGTATAGCATCTGCTAAGCATGACCCATTCAAGTGAAAGAGGCCACTATACAAGTGCCCTGCAACCTTGTGCAGTTCAGCAATCAAGGTGTTAAAGCAGACAGCATTGTGTTGCTTCCTCATCACCCGCTTTAACCCCTTGGACCCTGCAGAAGAATGCAGTTGTGGGGCGCTTGCAGAGTGGCCCCATTTACTTGAAAGGGTCACGACTGGCAGGTGGTAGCACCCACCAAAAGCAGCAGGGGGTTTAATTCCTGCTGTGGCATGTGTACACCTTTGGCTGATGCCTCAGCAGCTAAAGAAGGTAGGAATTGAGGGCAGCAACCGCAGGGTTTTACCACCCCACAACTTTACATGTGAACGGGCCCTAAGGGTGCCGATGCCCAATGCAACTAAGGGCTCATTCACAAGAGCGGCAGGCACTTCTGCTTCTCTGAAAAGCGATCCGAGTGTGTTTGACAAGTGGTGAGGTGGCAATATGTTCCCTCCTCACCACCTGATTCAAACACATGATTGCCATGCAATGCACACAACTGCAACACGGTAGTATGGGAATTAGAAAACTGTGCCTAGTGATCTTTGACTTCTCCCATGTTGTTCAGGTATGTAGATCTCCACCTCTTTAAGGTTGCCTACCACAGAATTAAAATATATATTTTTGAAAGCATTTTTATTTTACAGCATTTCTTCACACCTGCCTAAAACTTTTGCACAGTACTGTACTTCCATGCTGCAGCATCAGTCCCACATCAGCTCTAAGACCAAGAACTAAGTGATTGCATGACTGCTGATTGTGCAGTTCTTGGTCCGCTCTGAGCAGAGAGCAGTGACTGTCTGTCACTGCTCTCCACTCTGCTTCTGCTGCACTGGGCTGAGGAGGGGACAGATGCAGTTGGCTCTGAGCTAGGTGATGCCAGCTGTCAATCAGGCAGCCTGGTAGATCCTGACAATATTGTTGTGATCCTTCAATAGCCTGGTGCAGCTTTGCGATGCCAGCTGATAGGGGGCATTACCCCCTAGGTCACAGGAGGAAAAAATTAAAGTGTTACTAAACCCACAACAGTAAAATCAGTCTGTATATGCTTTCCTCTTAGATTGTAAGCTCCAAGGAGCAGGGCCCTCCTAACCCTCTTGTATTGAACTGTATTGTCTCCCGTTATATTGTAAAGCGCTGAGCAAACTGTTGGCGCTATATAAATCCTGTATAATAATAATAGTATATGCAGTAAAGCATGCTTGTTCTACTCCCTGTGGAACCTAAGGGGTTAATTATCCGCATTATGTAAAAAGGATGTTTGATCCTGATTTCTCTGATCCTCCCCTTCTTCCAGTGTCCCCCTCTTATCTCCTGATAAGACATATCATGTGGAGTCACTGCACATGTTCAGATTGGTATGTATTGCTAGAGAGTTTTTTTTTTTCTTGGGAGAGTGCATGTGATCAGCACAGGGCCAATCGGCTCTGTGCAGACAGACAGAGGATCAGGGATTCTGCATCCTCCTAGAGCAAAATGCAAACTCCTCCTACAAGCTTTAACCAGTGCTCTGCTGGACACTGAGAGAAGTCACAAGACTGCTCTAACTGCAGATGAGAAAAGGTATTTAGCAGTTTATATTTACTAAAATAATTGCATTTCCGTGCACTGTGGGAGATCAGGTATAGAGAAAGCAGGGTCCTGGGTTTAGTAACACTCCAAGTGCACTCCTATGACCCACAAGAAAAAAAAGCCAAAAGAGCTTTGGCCGTTCTTCTCTTTTAATTCTGAGAGGGCTCCAAAGGTGTTTTGTACTATAGAACGCTTTTTGTGAAAACAAATGCATGGCACAGAAATTTCCATCTTTGCTTGTCCTAGTATTATCAATGGCCCCTTTATTCATTTTATCTCATGTCACATCATACATGGCCATCTGCACTTTTGTACTGCTTACTATACTCAATCCAGCTTAGATTTATCTATACGATTTTTGTAGAGAGAAACAGCTGAACATTTACATTCATTTGCAGATTTGCTGTAAAAGCATAAAACCGTATAACCAAAAAAACCGTCCTATGCAAATAGCGAACATCTTTCTGTAAATTACTTTCATCTTCACAGTATTAAAGGCGTGAAGCACAGTTGCACTTTGGGAAATCCTATTTATATGCATTATTGTCTTTGACGGCAATCTGCATGAGCCGACATTTTGGCTGACTTGACATCTTTTGCAATGAAAGTATTCAGAGCTGGTTCATTGCCTTTTTTCAGTGCCTTTAATTTCTGACTGCTGATCCTGTTTGGTTTGGTAATTCTATGCATGCAATTATCTCGAGAGATAAGAGATCAGTAACTGGAGTTCCTCATGGTTAATGGATTGAAATTGTTTTACATGGTATATCGGTAACATTAGCAGTCTAAAGCCCCGCACACACGATCAGAAAATCGTACGAAAAATGCCACTTTTGAAGCAATCGTATGATAATCTGAATCTAAATGTGAAGGGAAAAGCACAAAAAGTTTTCTCGTACGATTTTCGGTTAATCAGTACAGTTTTCATTCGAAAATGCTACACTTGACTTCCGAATTTTCTTTCTGTCGTACAAGAATTTTTGTAATATTAGTAATCTCTTTACATTCGATATGAGACTAGCATGCAAAAAAACGTACAAACATTCCTCCAATATTCTAAACGTGTGTATGAGGCATTAATCAGTACAAAAATGCAGAAGGTAATGATGCTGCACAGAGGGAAACATGCTATACCAACCTATCCCATATCACTTTACTGTAGTTCTGTCATCTAGTTTTCTGATTGGTCGTTAAGCGTCCAAGCGGCCATTTTTTGTTAAAGCGGAATTCCACCTGAAAAAAAAAAAAGTCAGCAGCTACAAAAACTAGCTGCTGACTTTTAAAATACAGACACCTGTCCCTCGGTGCAGTGTTGTCCTCACCACAGCTGGTTTCACCGGCTGTCTTCTCTCCCTGGTGGCGGCATCTTCAATGTGGGCACCCGGCTGTGACAGCTTGCGGCTTCACTCCCGGGTGCCCACTGCGCATGCATGAGTAGCGCTGCACTTTGTGAATGGCCCCATAGTCTTCTGGGACCTGCCACATGTCCCAGACTACGGGGAGGCCAGGGGTAGGCAACCTGAGAGCCGCAGGACTACAAATTCCATCATGCCTCTGCAAGTCATAGCTGTAATTGTCAGTTTTGTAATCTTTGCAATGCCTCATGGGAAATGTAGTTCCACAACAGCTAGAGAGCCACAGGTTGCCTACCCCTGATCTAGGTGATCGCAGCGGAAGTGGGAGGGGGTTCCTGTCAAATTCATGTACCCGCTCCCCAACGGTGCCAATCCTTAATGGGGAGCGGGGGACGAAGGCTTAAAGCGGAACTTCCCCTTCTGGGTGGAGCGCCACTTTAAAAGCAATACTAAACCCTCCTATCCTTTACAGCCAAGGAAGCTGCCATAGTGCTGCACATGTGATCAGCTTTGACACCAGTCATTTGATGGCTTGACAGTTTGGTTGAGAGAACATTTACCATTCACAGCACACTTTGAATGTAACTGGGTATGGTGTTGAATGACAAATTGTCATCCAAAGAATTACAGTGCTGAAAACTGAAACAATGGGCTGAACAGGAAAGCAGTTTAAGATGCCGGTCATCAAGTAGTTAAGAAACTGTTAAATCAATCACTTTAGTTCCACTTTAAGGCAGAACAAATGCAAAAATGTTAAAAATTGTGAACAGGCAGGCTTATTGTTGGAGAAGAGACATGCAATATCCCTTTTGTAATAAAGTATACTTGCCTGCCTATTTGCAACCCTTGGCGCATGTGCAGCTCAGTTTACTTTCCAACACACTGTTACTGTGCCAGGATGATTGCACTCGAGCACGAGTGGGAGTGACATCATTCTGGGCCGACCAATCAATCCATCGATTGACTTCAGTAAAACCAACCTGTTGGATTTTTTGCAGGCTATTACTGCTGGCGGCTATAGCCACTAGTGGTAATCATTGTGTTCAGTCGGCAGGGAAAGCACCCTGCTGGCAGAACACAATAGCACTGTGGGAGGGGGAGGACAACTTCCAAACGTAAGCAGAAGTTGTCCTCCCCGACACCCCCCCCCCGTAATCTTCTGGGACACGGGACAGGTCCCAGAAGACTACGGGACCATTCACAAAGCGCAGCGCTTCTCGTGCATGCGCAGTGGGCACCCGGCTGTGAAGCCGCAAGCTGTCACAGCTGGGTGCCCACTCTGAAGATGCTGGCGGACCAGGGAGAGAAGATGGCCAGTGAAACCATGTACATTCGCATGTGGGTCCATGCACACAAACATTTAGAGGAGTTTAGAAGCAGGGAAAAAAAACCCACTGCCAGTGCTTCCAGAGTTTTGGCAGAAAAAATGCTTAACACTTCTAAACACGCTTTAATGCTATGCGCATTTAGCACTTGAGCATTAATTCATTTCAATAACCAGAATGAGTTATTTATTCTGGCCAATAAACTGAATTAAGGCCCAAAATCTTGCATGCGTCATTCATACTAGGGGGGGGGGTACAACTGGGGGAATCAATGGTGGAGAAGGATCTGGGAGTTCTGGTAGATCACAAGCTTAATAATGGCATGCAATGCCAAGCTGCGGTTTCTAAAGAGAGCAAAATCTTGTATTAAAAGAGGTATAGACTCCAGAGAGAGAGATATCATATTACCCCGGTACAAATCATTAGTAAGACCTCATCTGGAATAGTAAGACCTCATCTGGAATATGCAGTTCAGTTTTGGGCACCAATTCACAAAAAGAACGTTGGGGAACTGGAGAAGGGCAACCAAACTGATAAGAGGCATGGAGGAGATCAGCTATGAGGAAAGATTAGAGGAACTGAATTTATTCTCTCTTGAGAAGAGGAGATTAAGGGGGGATATGATCTCCATGTATAATACATAAGGGTGGATATGATCTCCATGTATAATACATAAGGGGGGATATGATCTCCATGTATAAATACATCAGTGGTTCATATAGTGAACTCGGTGTAGAGTTATTCACCCTGAGGTCATCACAGAGGACAAGGGGGCACTCTTTGGGGTTTATTTACTAAAGCTGGAGAGTCCAAAATCAGACTCCCTTCTGCATAGAAACCAATCAGCTTCTAACCTCAGCTTGTTCAATGAAGATTTGGCAATGAAACCTGGAAGCTGATTGGTTTCTATGCAGAAGGGAGTCTGATTTTGGACTCTCCAGCTTTAGTAAATAAACCCCTTTATGTCTGGAAGAAAAGAAATTTAATCTCCAAACACAGAAAGGTTTCTTCACAGTGAGAGCTGTGAAAATGTGGAATAGACTCCCTCAAGAGTTGGTTGTGGCCAGCTCAGGGGATTGCTTTAAAAAAGGCCTGGATTGTTTCTTAGATACACAGAATATAACTGGATACTAACATCTATAGGTAAGTTGATCCAGGGAACATCCGATTGCCTCTCGGGATCAGGAAGGATTTTTTTCCTCTGCAGGAGCAAATTGGATCATGCTTTGCTGGGTTTTTTTGCCTTCCTCTGGATCAACTGTGGGTATAGGATTATAACTTTTTTTTTTTTAATGGTTCAACTGGATGGACTTTTGTCTTTTTTCAGCCAGACTAACTATGTAACAGCTAAACGTGTTACCCACTTTTACAAGCGTCGGGCATTTTTTCTGTCAAAACACTGCTGCCAGGGGGAAAAGCTTAGGAAAACATCCTGTGTATGGGGCCTAAATATTGTTTGAAGAAGTAATAACTGCACAATATAATTTAGAATGTGTCAAGTGATGTTTTATTGAAGAACCATTTTGCTGCTCTTTGCAGGGTTGAGTGTCTACGCAAGGGGCAGCCATGGACAAAGGAGGCAACATTCAGCTGGAGATCCCAGAGTTCAGCAACTCTGTCTTGAGTCACCTCAACCAGCTACGGATGCAAGGCCGCCTGTGTGACATTGTGGTCAATGTGCAGGGCCAGTCGTTTCGGGCACACAAAGTGGTGCTAGCTGCAAGTTCACCTTATTTTCGAGATCACATGTCCCTGAACGAGATGAGCGCGGTGTCTTTATCGGTTATCAAAAATCCCGGGGTCTTCGAGCAGCTTCTCTCCTTCTGCTATACAGGACGTATTTGCCTACAGCTTGCTGACATCATCAGCTATCTGACAGCCGCCAGCTTCTTGCAAATGCAGCATATTATCGACAAGTGCACACAAATCCTTGAAGGCATCCACTTAAAGATCAGTTCACCTGAATCAGAGGAAGAACTAAGTCAGACCAGGCCTAAACATCAAGAGAGGGTGCAGGATTCACACCGTGTCAGCCAGAGTTTGACTCGATCCTTGAGTCCGCGGCACAGCACTCCAAGGTCCTCAGGGAACAGGAGGGGCCAGGTAAGCACTGTACTAGACATTAGAGAGCTGAGCCCAGCTGAGGAGTCCACAAGTCCTCAGATGGTGGAGCAAGGATCAGATGTGGAGAGCAGGGAGCCCATTCTTCGAATTAACAGAGCAGGACAATGGTATGTGGAAACAGGGTCAGCAGACCGAGGAGAACGGAGTGATGATGATGTCAGGGTGATGGGAGCCCTTCGTATCAAGACGGAGAACTTGGATGAGTGGTTGGGTCCAGAGAACCAGCCATCGGGCGAGGATGGAAGCAGTGCAGAGGAAGTCACTGCAATGGTCATCGATACGACAGGGCACAGTGCTACCGGACAGGAGAGCTTCAGTTTGGCTTCCTCTGGTTCCAAAGTATCTAGGCCAACCAGCAGTGAAGTAGACAGGTAAGTGGTGATCACTTGACCTCAAAGCAATAAATAATATGTAAGCGAAAATCTACTGTGTTTGTATATGAATAACCATAGTAGTGGTCTGTCATGTTCAACTGAACATCATCACCAAGCCACTTCATCAGTTCTAATGAGCATCATGAAGACACCCCAACAGTTATATCCACATAGGCAGCACAATCACCTTAAAGTAGTATTTAACCCAAAAACTATTTTTGGCCTTATGCACACAGGACTTTTTTGACGCTGCTCTTAATGGCGTCTGGCAGTTTTTGTTTTTCTTCTGGCTATACACACCCCTGCATTTTAGCCTATGTGTCCATGCACACATTGGCGTTTAGAAGCAAGGGCGTTAAGAGGCAGGAAAAAAAAAAACACTGCCAGCATATCCAGGAGCAGTGATGTTTTGGCAACAAGAAAAAAACTGTTGACCCATATTAATGCGTCTAAATGCGTGTTAATGCTAGGTGCATTCACTGGCCAGAATAAATAATTAAAGGTGTTGCGCTGCTAAATTATACAACAAATAAACTCTATAAACTAATTAAATAGATGAGATTCTTATATCAATTCTTGTGCAAATTATAATCCCCCTTTCCTTTTAAAACATATATTAAAAAATTGTAAACCACAATCCCTTTTAAATATATGAGCCTTTATAAGTCTTTCAAACACACATATAAACAGTTCCAAAAAATCTCAGATCTTCTTGATATAGATTTAAGTGCACTCCTGTGGGTGAATTACTCCCGCAATCCCAGTGCTGCTTCCAATCCAGTGTACACCATCACAAGTGAGGACTATGTGGACTCTCACCTTGATGCCTTGACCTACAAATTATAAGTCAAAGTGCACGTTTGTTACTCTTTCTCCCTGGGTAGGTTCAGGTTCCATCCCTTTCCGAATCCAACCTGGGTTCCTACAGTTCAGTACCGCTATGGCACTGCTCCGATCTACATATGGAATCATAGAAAGGCCACCATAGTGTAGCAATTTAAAATCAAGATATTTATTAGAATTGCACTCACATGAGGTACAGCTCACAGCTCGTATTCAGCAGCCAGTCTCACTGCTGACTCCTGTCATCTGGCTCCTCCCTACGCGTATCGTCACTAGGTCACTAGGGAAAGAACCTGAACCTACCCAGGGAGAGAGAGTAACAAACGTGCACCTTGATCTATTGTAGTTTGTAGGTCAAGGCATCAATGTGAATGTCCACCTCAACCTATTCCTCACTATTGGTGGTGCACACTGGATTGTGGGAGTCATTTACCAACAGGAGTACACTTAAATCTATATCAAGAACATTTGAGATTTTTTGGAACTGTTTATGTGTGGTTGAAAGACTTTATTGCTCATATACTTAAAAGGGATTGTGGTTTACAATTTGCACAAGAATTGTATATATGCTTTAAAAAAACAAGGGGATTATAATTTGCACAATAATTGATATAAGAATCTCATCTATTTAATTTGTTTATTTGTTTATAGAGTTTATTTGTTGTATAATTTAGAAGTGCAACACCTTTATTTACTTTGGTTGATGTGAGGAACACACATTTGGTGTTTGCAGCAGCGTGACACAATTTTGGCTATATATAATTTTTGGCAGCGCACATTTCAGTTATATATTTTATCATGATAAATTATTACTGAATTGATGCCCAACCGCTTGACCTGCCTAAACACATTAAACGCATTTACAAGCACCAATTGTTTTTTCTTCCAAAACAATGCTGTCAGGAGGAAAGGTGTCTAGGAGAGATTGTAAAAATGTTCAGTGTATGTAAAGCCTATATGTTGCAGCTCATCAGTCTTTAAATGTGGGGTCTGTGTTTTCTTTTATTAAAGTTTTTTTCCTTTTTCACCTGGTGATCCGGCCAGTAACACACATCCTGACACTCAGACTTAAAGAAATGGTTTATATAAGCTATAAAGTGTCTTCAAAATTACAGAACATATCCAGTCTAATGCTTAACTGCTGCTAGCTACGCAATGACCTAAATGACTGAGACTGTTCAAAGGCACCGTGGTTGTATGTCGCCACTTTTGATTTGTATTACTGTACATGTTCTGTTTTTTTATCATATTTTGCTCAAACTTTAATTGTGGATAAATGTGAATGACAGGATTTGATAAGATATGTGTGTAAGATTTGCCAGGTGATAATGCAGTTAAATACTGTCTGAGATTCTTTTATTATTTGCTCTTAACAGTTAATTTTTCAGGAGAAGCTTTTGGAGGTCTACCCTGTTCGTCTTAGTCCAATCACTAAAGATACACAAAGGTTTAGCAAATAGGTAATAAAAAATATGCAAGACAACAATCTCTATTGCAGATTTATTTCTTAAAACCTTTGTGTAGAAGTACTAGATCACTGACATACCGCTGCACCTCACCCACACACTCTTCTATTGCTTTACGCAATCCAGATCCTCCTTCACAGGACTTCAATAATAGCAGAGTAATCACCAGCACAGAGTGTCTCCTCCGCCAATGTTTTATTGAAAACTCATCTTGTCCAAACAATAAAAATGACTTTCACGTTTCAGCCTAAGCAATCTTAATCATAGCTTAGTTACTGAACAGCATTAAAATACACTCCCTGCTTACATACGCCAATAAACGATTGGCTGAGGAGATGCTTTATGTCAGTGATTGCTTAGACTGAGAATAATGGGGTAGACCCCATATAGCTTCTACTGAAAAATTAACTGTATACACACACAGTGGGTAAAATACAGAGGATATAAAATGTCTACACACCCCTTTTAAAATGTCAGGTTTCTGTGATGTAAAAAAATGAGACAAAGATAAATAATTTCAGAACATTTCCACCTTTAATGTAACCTATAAACTGTACAACTCAATTGAAAAACAAACTGAAATCTTTTTTTGGGGGGGGGGGGAGAAACATAAAACCGTGGTTGCATAAGTGTGCACACCCTTTTATAACTGGGGATGTAGCTGTGTTCAGAATTAAGCAATCACATTCAAAATCATGTTAAATAGGAGTCAGTACACTCCTGCCATCATTTAAAGTGCCTCTGATTAACCCCAAATAAAGTTCAACTGTTCTAGTAGGTCTTTCCTGACATTTTCTTAGTCGCATCCTACAGCAAAAGCCATAGTCCGCAGAGAGCTTCCAAAGCATCAGAGGTATCTCAATTTTAAAAGGTATCAGTCAGGAGAAGGGTACAAAAGAATTTCCAAGGCATTAGATATACCATGGAACACAGTGAAGACAGTCACAATGACATTACCAAGAACTGGACATCCCTCCAAAATTGATGAAAAGATGAGAAGAAAACTGTTCTGGGAGGCTGCCAAGAGGCCTACAGCAACATTGTGACTGGCTGTGTGGCACATCTGACAACAATCTCCTGTATTCTTCATATGTCTGGGCTATGGGGTAGAGTGGCAAGACAGAAGCCTTTTCTTATGAAGAAAAACATCCAAGTCTGGCTAAATTTTGCAGAAACACATCTGAAGTCTCCCAAAAGCATGTGGGAAAATGTGTTATGGTCTGATGAAACCAAGGTTGAACTTTTTGGCCATAATTCCAAAAGATATGTTTGGCGCAAAAACAACACTGCACATCACCAAAAGAACACCATACCCACAGTGAAGCATGGTGGTGGCAGCATCATGCTTTGGGGCTGTTTTTCTTCAGCTGGAACTGGGGCCTTAGTCAAGGTAGAGAGAAATATGAACAGTTCCAATATTGGCACAAAACCCTCAGGCTTCTGCTAGAAAGCTGAACATGAATCTTTCAGCATGACAACGACCCAAAGCATACATCCAAATCAACAAAGGAATGGCTTCACCAGAAGAAGATTAGAGTTTTGGAATGGCCTAGCCAGAGCCCAGACCCGAATCTGATCGAAAATCTGTGGGGTGTTCTGAAGAGGGCTGCGCACAGGAGATGCCCTCGGAATCTGACAGATTTGGAGTGTTTTTTCAAGGAAGAGTGGGCAAATGTGCCATGCTGATAGACTCATACCCAAAAAGACTGAGTGCTGTAATAAAATCAAAAGGTGCTTCAACAAAGTATTAGTTTAAGGGTGTGCACACTTATGCAACCATATTATTTTAGTTTATTTTACTTCCCTCCACCTAAAAGATTTCAGTTTGTTGTTCAACTGAGTTGTACAGTTTATAGGTCACATTATAGATAGAAAAAGTTCTGAACTAATTTATCTTTTGTCTCATTTTTTTACATCACAGAAACCTGACATTTTAACAGGGGTGTGTAAACTTTTTATATCCACTGTAAGTATTGAACACATCACCATTTTTCTCAGTAAATGGGTTGTTACCGACCATGTGGTGAATATATATATATATATATATATATATATACACATATATATATATATATACACAGTGTTCAGCATAAATGAGTACGCCCCAACAGATTTACCAGAAAATCTTTACTTTCAATTCAGAATCAACATTTTCCATGGGACACTAGACTACAACATACTCCCACAAATGACATAGATTGCCAGCAAGTTTTGTTAATTTGCACACACAAAAAAGTATATTTTTCCTAATACATTCATTCAAGACCTTGTTGCAAGAATGAATACACCCCAATGAAGGTCTTAGAAGCAAAGCTAAATTTTAGAAAAAAGCATAATTAACAAGAATTCCGCTACAGGTGAGTATAATTATTCATTAAACAGGTGCCCAGCAGCCAGTTGACTATAAAAGTGCGTTACTTAACAAAGAAAACCCCTTCCCATTTCATGCTGTCAGCAATGGCACCACATGGAAGAGAAATGTCACAAGGCCTGGAGAAAGAGAAAATTATTTCTTTACACAAGAAAGATAAAGGCTACAAGAAGATTAGCAAAGATTTACATATCAGTCAGAATACTGTAGCAAAAGTTATATAAAATTGTAATAAAGATGAAACTGAAACCATCTCACAGAGACGTCCAGGCCATCCACGGAAGTTAACATCTCGACAGGAGCGTCTTGTGATGAGAAGGGTTGAAGAAATTCGCCATGCAAGTTCACTGCAGTTAGCTAAAGAAGTAGATAGCCAAACTGGGGTGACTGTTTCCTGTGACACAATACGGCGTACTTTGCAGAGGAATGGCATGCATGGGTGTTGTCCAGGAAGGAAACCTCTCCTAAAACCCATGCACAAAAAAGCCATCCTAGAATTTGCCAGGGCCCATGCTGAAAAAAGAAGACGACTACTGGGACTCTGTACTCTGAAGTGATAAAACCAAGATAAATGTTTTTGGAACTGATGGCTGCTTCAAAACTGTATGGCATCGCAAAGGTGAGGAGTACAAAGAAAAATGCATGGTCCCTACAGTTAAACGTGGCTGTGGCAATGTCCTTCGGTGGGGCTGCATGAGTGCTGATGTCGGGGAGCTGAATTTCATTGATGGTATCATGAATTCACAGATTTACTGCTCTATATTTGTAATGCCTGTGAAATGTGTAGGCCTTGAACCCTTTGTTTCTTGGGTAATTTTACAATAAAGCATTGTTGCTCAAATGCCAGGAACTTGAAAAATGACTGATGTCATTTCTCTAAGCTAAAGGAACAGAGTCACAAGACATTAGACTGCTTATAGCAAGATGAAAACTTGTTTGTGAGATTGAACGTGTTTATGACATTTAGTAATGTCACATTAGATGATAAGAACCTGTTTAAAGATGTCTACTTGCTTGAGAAGTTAGAAATCTTTAAGTTTAGGGTAGATAAGAAGCTGATCTGAAGCAAAAGTGTGACTTTTTAGATAACGATGATTCAATATGGTGGCTGGGCGTGACTCTGTTATCTTCACGGAATCTTTCTGCTAGCTCTTCCCAGAGTGGGTGTGGCACCCGCCCACTTCGGGAAAGCTGCCAGGAAAATGGTTTAAAAGCCGGGAGTTTAAAAGGGATCGATTGGGAGCCTCCTAGTGACGGGACGCTCTGATGCTGGGGCTCTTGCTATGGCTATATGGGCTCATTGATTGGTCGCATTTACGGCTTCCCCATGACCCCCTGTGCAGTATGGTTCCGATGGGATCTGTTCCTTCCTGCCTTCACATAGCTTTGGTAATGTATTAATTCTATGCTGTGACTCTGTCAAATAATGTGTCTATTTCATGCTGTAATGCTCACACTCTTACTGGTGTGTGTTATTCTGCAGATTGTGATGACTATAAGATATATCCTCCTGTGTGTCGTGTGATAAAAAAAGTGGAGGTTTTGACAGTACAAGAATATTGCAGTTGGATTCTGTTATTTCTTGGCGTGTCGGGTGAATGCTATGATGTGCCAGGGCAGGTGTTCATTGGGTAGAGTAGTCTTTCACATGCGTAGAATATGTAATGGTGTAAATGCTGGTTCAAAGTACCTGTGTGTGACTACCTGTCAATTGTGTGTGTGTATGGTACTTGCTTTTAGTTATTGCACCCAGTGTTGCCATTACAATATTGAAAGAGAAGATGCTACCATTACTTTGTGCCCTTGGTCGTCGTGCACTTTTCCAACATGACAATGATCCAAAACACACACAAGGCCACTGTTGCATTTCTGAAAAAGAATAGAGTGAAAGTAATTCAGTGGCCAAGTATGTCTCCTGATCTGAACCAAATTGAACACCTATGGGGAATTCTGAAGAGACAAATTGAGCACCACTCTCCATCCAGCATCTAAAAGAGGTTGTCCTTGAAGAGTGGAAAAAGATATTATTATTCAGAATTTATATAGCGCCAACAGTTTGTGCAGCGCTTTACAAAATGAAGGTAGATATTACAGTTACAATACAATTAAGTACAACAGGAAACAGGGGGCCCTGCTCATTAGAGCTTACAATCTATATGTCGCCAACTTGAACATTCCATGCCTAGAAGACTTGGTGCTGTCCTTACAAATCATGGAGGTCATACAAAATACTAGATGGAGTAGTTTGTGTTGTGGGGTGTATTCATTTTTTCATCAACTAGTTTGAGTAAAACTGATGATTTGTAATCTAAGTTATTAACCTTTCCTTCATGTAGTGAATGTTCTATAAAACTCAGTTTTATCAAAATTTTGGAAATTGTTCTTGTGCTCACTGAGATATTGATTAAAATCCTACTTTTTAAAAGGGGTGTACTCATGTATGCTGAGCACTGTCTGTGTGTGAATATATATATATATATATATATATATATATATATATGTGTGTATGTATATATATGTATGTATGTATGTCCGTGTGTGTTCTAAGTGTACTAATACAGCTACAATTATCCTAACTAGTTCCTAATTCACATGTTCCGGCTTAAACACTAAGGGCTCTGTTTGTAAATGTTCAAGCATTTTTATAATAGAATTCATCCCGAAGAGTGTGTGGGTCCTGGGTAAAAGTTGTGTGAATACATTTATTAACATATTTAATAATCTTGGGTCATTATAATGTTAATGTTTGGGGGTGTTTCCTTCAATACAATCCTATACTGGATAATCATTATAGAATTTTCCATACCATTAGGGTACATTTGGATGTGCAACTAATCTCCCTTTCCTCTGAAGCCCAAATTGTGTTCAGATTGTGCTTTGGAGCAGCCTTTTTCAACTAGGGTGCCTTCTGGGTTCTTCAGGGGTGCCTTGGCAAAATGCCAAAATTTTGCCCAAAAAAAAGTGGATTGAGCCTGCCTTTTTTTTGTTACACAAAGCAATGGGTTTTAATTGTGCAGTGTTACAACCAGGGGCACTGTGTGGGCGAGCTGCTGGCTTCCTAAAAACCTGTGATGTTATAGGTTTATAAGGAGGACCTCAGACATCTGAGGATGTCCTTGTTTGCCTGTCAGAATTGAGGTCACATTGGCTGATTGAGGGGGAGAAACTAAGGGGGAAAGGAGAAACACTGGATTACTAGTCAATACTAGCTTGTAAAGGTGTATTTGCTTTGTAAGAATAAGTCGCTAATTTCGGGTGTCCTGCGTATGTTGATGACACTGCATTGTGTAAAATTATTCATTTATTATTTTAGAATGGGGTGCCTTGAGATTGTACATGATTTCAAAGGGTGCCTTGAATGGAAAAAGGTTGAGATACACTGCTTTAGAGGATACAGACAGGCAGTGAGGAAGCAATGTGATCCCTCCTCACCACCTGTTGTAACCCCATTTTTGCTGACAAACACGTTTGCGGTGCTTCTCTATTTGCTTGACTGTGTACCGTTCGGTTGGTTTTGCCGCCCGCCAATCTTTACATGGTGGGGGAGCTTTGCCATGGGCGCAAAGAGAAGCTTTGCAGCTGCAGCATGCAAACACCCCTATCCGCAGCTAAAGGGGGGGCAGTTGACAGGTGGAAAAAATGCGTGTCTGAACCGCAAGTCTAAACGAAGCCTTAAACAGTGTAGGGCATGTGTGTGTATCTTGGAAGGAAATGTTTTAGATATGTTCAAGTTAAATGTTTCCTCATGACCCTATCCAATGCTGTTGATTTCCCTTTTTTGACAAGATTCAGTCCATCTGGCAGCGTGGGTGCCATGCCAGAGAGGCACAGAGCAAAGAGTGAGTCTCCTCGGCGGTTGGAGGAACCAAAGCAGCACAGCTCCCAGGTTAGTGATAGGCTAAAAATCACATGCTAAAATGATGTAATTTTGTTTTGTTTCACATTTCCATCTCACCCACACAGCATTCACGCTGGTTCCCTCTCAGGATCTGTCATGCATAAAGGGTTATAAAAACCCATATGCTGAGTGTTTGCATGCTAGTCTCAGTTTTTTCATCTTTCTGAAGTCTTCAGAAGCTGAAATAGATTGTGGTAGAGACATGAAGCAAAGCCGTGATTCTTTATCTGAAATTATGGCAAGAGATGAAATTTACATAAACATTTGCACTACAAAAGCCGCCCATACACGGAGTGATTATTTTTCCTGCAGCCAAGGGTTGCAGGACAGAAAATCGCTCGATTCCCCTATCCAAAGTCATTGTTAATGGGGGAATCCTTCCCGCGGAGCCATTGTGTTATCCCGTCGGGAGACTAAAGCAGTGATCACTTATAGCGGCTATAATAGCCACTAGCAGTAATCACATGTAAAATTTGACAGGCTGATTGTACTTAAGTTGATTGTCCCCGCTGAACTGGCGTGAGATTCAAATCGTTTTTGGCCAGCTTACGTTTTTCAAAAAGCTTGCCAACTTAGGCTTACTTATACTCCTGGGGTAGTTGTCCTCTATAGAGCAAGCAGCTGCCTTTACAGAACTGACACCACTGTTTAATTCAGTATTGTATTAATTAGTGGTGCACCGAAATGAAAGTTCTGGTCAAATCAAAATTCAAAATGCACTTGGCTGAAAACCGAAATGCGTAGTTTTTAAAAATGAATATATATTTTTTGTTTGTGGCGATACCTCACATGTGTGGTTTGAACACCATTTACATATGTGGACATGGCCTACGTATGTGTTCACCACTACGTGTGAGCACGGATGGACAGGGGCACTTTAAACTTCTTCTTTTTTTTTTTAAAAATGTAATCACTTTTATTCTTATCACAAGAAATGTATGCATCCCTTGTGATAGAAATAATTAGTTACAGGTCCTCTTTATGGAGAGATATGGGGTCAATAAGATAAGACCCCATATCTCTCCTCTGCAATGTAAAGCATTGGATCAGGAAAAAAAAGCATTGATCTAGTGCTTTAAGGAAAAAAAAAATGGCCGGAACCGGAAGTGACATCGCTCCGGGCTTCCAAGGGCATAGAGATGAGTGGAGGCCATCTTTCCTTCACTCATCTCTATGCCTAGCGCTGGGATCGTTCGATGGTTTCTCAGGTAAGGCTGAGAATTACCGAGCAGCAGGCGGCAGCGGCAATGGGTGGGGTTTTTTTTCAGCACCTGTATCGGTTCTTTTTTTTTTCATGTTGGCTGACTGCCGAAAGGTGTGTTTTCTGCCAAAACGTTTCAGCCACCGATATTTCAGTGCATCCCTAGTGTTAATCTAGAATAATTAAATTAAAGTTTTACTAAACTAGTTTAGATGTCTTGAGATTTCATTTTAGCTTCATGTAGTCCCCTGCGAATCTGAACTCAAACTGGCAGTCCTAGAAGGCAGTGCTGCAAATCAGACCGATTCTACTGTAAACCATTGGATGCTAACGCAAGCCATAGACGGTTCGTTTATCGGCCGATTCTTCGTCCGAAAAACGAAACATCGGTCGTTCTGTTGCCACCAATGATTGCGAAAATCGGCCGTTTTTCGCAAATTTTCCATCATGACCGATAAAAGAAATGAGGAGGAACCACGAAAATCGGCCGATGCCATTGCCCCACTAACAGTGCGAAAATCGGCCGATTAATGAACCGTCTATGGCCTGCATAAGTCTGATAGACTTTTCATTTTGATGCACCTGGAATGTATTTAGCTGATGTTCTGTTGGGCTTTAATAATATTGAGCCGGTATGTGAAGTACACCGTAGCAATTGACAAATGATCAGCATTGCTAGCGTTGTATGTGCAACACTGATCTTTGCAATTTGTTATCTATTAAGCTCAAATGTACTCAAAGGGACATGTTTTCAGGTTCTTGCAAGTAGTGTTTTGAACTTATCTTTTCTTTTCTTTTTTTTTTTAATTAAGGGGGAAGAAACAGGTGTTATTGGGGTGAGTGGTTACGTAGAATATCTTCGTGAACAGGAGGTGTCAGAGCGATGGTTCCGTTATAACCCACGACTAACCTGCATCTATTGCGCCAAATCTTTCAATCAAAAGGGCAGCCTAGATCGGCACATGCGACTCCACATGGGAATCACTCCATTCGTGTGTCGGATGTGTGGGAAGAAGTATACCCGCAAGGATCAGCTGGAGTACCATATTCGCAAACATACAGGCAACAAGCCCTTTCACTGCCATGTGTGTGGGAAAAGTTTCCCTTTCCAGGCCATCCTCAATCAGCACTTTCGGAAGAACCACCCTGGCTGTATTCCTCTCGAGGGTCCTCACAGTATTTCTCCTGAGACCACCACTGTTGTCACTTCGCGAGGTCCAGCTGGTGAGGAATCACCCCCTCACGATGAAGCTGGTGGAGTAGGGCCCTCAGCAACATCTGACATGACGTATGGCGGGGAAACTGCCCATGGTTCAGTGTCCACCACCGGGCCAGACTAAAACACCAGAAAATATATATTACAGGAGGACGCAAAGAGACTAATATCCTCCCCTTTTACCTCAACAGATTTTAACCATGTTTTCCTTCCCTTCTACTTTTCTCCAAGTCAAGGTTGGGCACTCAGAATGCCGAATCAGAGCAAATGGAATGATGGGAAGTTTGAGATTTTTATTGCCAAAATCCAGAAAAATAACCATGTGTTAGCTTCCTATGTTCATCTTTTCTCTTGACTTCAAAAAGCAACAGCAACTGTATGAAGAAAAAGAGCTACTGTTTTTTTTTTTGTTTTTTAACGTGAATATATCCTTTTAATCTTTTTCAAGTACACTTAGAATCTGATGGACCTCTGAGCATATACAGTAATACAGAAAGCTGTGTATTCAGTTACAGTGCAATGGGGTTCTCCAGGAGCTGCCATAGGTGTTGCAGAATCTTTGAAACTTTCTTTTGAAATGTTTTTGGCAGACAGTGTATTTTTGGTCTTGGCCTGCATAGAAGTTTGATGGTGCTGTCATAGGTGTGTTAATAGGGTGCTCAAAGATACTTCTGTAGCAGAGTCAGGGTCTCTTCCATACCTGTATGAAAGGTATATTTTACATTTTTATTTGATTGAATGGGGCGGCACTGCAATAAGTAACCTTTTAGACATCACAGTTGTTCCTGTCATTGTTCAAACAGTGAATTAGGGGCATCTCTGAGGCTTAAAAAACAACTCCTTGTGTGATTTATTATGGAATTTTAGGTGGACTTGGAAGAGTTAGATCATCTTTCTTGCTTCTTAAAGTGTTACTAAACCCACAGCAGTAAAATCGTTCTGTATATGCAGTAAAGCATGCTTGTTATACTCACTGTGGAACTTAAGGGGTTAATCCTCTGCATTGTGTACAAAGGCCATTTGATGCTGTTTTCTCTGCCCCTCCTCTTGTTCAAATGTCCACCTGATAAGACAGACTGAACCCGGAGCCACATGCACATGCTCAGTTTAGTGTTTATTGCTAGAGAAGTTTTTTTTCTTCTTGGGAGTGTGCATGTGATCAGCACAGGGCCAATTAGCACCGTCCAGACAGAGGGTGAGGGGTTTTGCATCTTCCTAGAGCAGAAAGAAAACTCCTCCTACAAGCTTTAACCAGTGCTCTGCTGAAGTCACAAAACTGCTCTAACTGCTGATGAGAAAAGGTATTTTGCAGTTTATATTTACTAAAATAATTGCACTTCCCTGTTGTGTGTACTGTGGGAGATGAATGCAGGGTCCTGAGTTTAGTAACACTTTAAAGGTACACTCCATTCAAATCTAAAAACAGGCATGGGACACAATTCCTGCAGATTATTACTAATATTCACCCTAGAATCATCTGCTGATTGTTGCCCTTTTGACTAAATTTTCATGGTTGGCAATATCCTTATTTTTCTAATGGCCTTGAATGAGCCTAAGAAAATGTAGACAAGTGTGTTTGTTGTGGTTCCAGCACTACTTTAAATTTGAACCCACATATTGAAGCATGAGAGGGAAGATGCACAAACTCAGAATCATGTGTCTAGAGACTGTGGGCCCAAGTAAAAGCAGTGTGAAAATCATGCTTAGTCTGGCTGCAAGCACCCAGATTGATGATAAATGAAAGAAGAGCTCCAGGCAAAATATATATTTTCCCACACAGTGGGCCTCGCACTTCATGGGTTAACTTCTTGTTTTTGTCTAGGGGTGAGGAGAGCGGAGAAATACTTACCTAATCCAGCAATCCTCTGAGCGCAAGACCGGTCCCCATTGCTCCAACACATAACCTAATCCGCCAATCCTCTGAGCGCAAGACCGGTCCCCGTTGCTCCAACACATAACCTAATCCGCCAATCCTCTGAGCGCAAGACCGGTCCCCGTTGCTCCAACACATAACCTAATCCAGCAATCCTCTGAGCACAAGACCGGTCCCCGTTGCTCCAACACATAACCTAATCCAGCAATCCTCTGAGCACAAGACCGGTCCCCGTTGCTCCAACACATAACCTAATCCAGCAATCCTCTGAGCGCAAGACCGGTCCCCGTTGCTCCAACACATAACCTAATCCACCAATCCTCTGAGAGTAAGACCGGTCCCCGTTGCTCCAACACATAACCTAATCCAGCAATCCTCTGAGCGCAAGACCGGTCCCCGTTGCTCCAACACATAACCTAATCCACCAATCCTCTGAGAGTAAGACCGGTCCCCGTTGCTCCAACACATAACCTAATTCGCCAATCCTCTGAGCGCAAGACCGGTCCCCGTTGCTCCAACACATAACCTAATCCACCAATCCTCTGAGAGTAAGACCGGTCCCCGTTGCTCCAACACATTACCTAATCCACCAATCCTCTGAGCGCAAGACCGGTCCCCGTTGCTCCAACACATAACCTAATCCGCCAATCCTCTGAGCACAAGACCGGTCCCCGTTGCTCCAACACATAACCTAATCCGCCAATCCTCTGAGCGCAAGACCGGTCCCCGTTGCGCCAGCACATAACCTAATCCGCCAATCCTCTGAGCACAAGACCGGTCCCCGTTGCTCCAACACATACCACCCCCCGCTACATGCTAGCGGTCTTGTGCATGGACTAATGTCATGCCCATAGACTGGCTCTGGATGTGAGGACTGCAGGAACAGTCCACCGTTGGACATGGGGGAGCGCTGCTTTCCGGAGAATCGAAGGATTGGGTAATTATAGCTTTTCCTTGTGCCCCTGGACAAAACGAGCAGTTAACCCATGCAGTGCAACAGAAAACAAAAACTGCCCGGAAATCTTTTTTAACATGACTTTGAGTGAGTTTTTTCACTTTTAGCATTAGAGATTCACTCATTTTTCTATTTGCATGGAGCTGCTGCTTAAAACTCTCAGGGACCCCAAACCCTGAGCTTCTGGTTCCACCCTATTGCCATGTTTGTCACCTTCCTGGGTTTTTCTTCTTCCCAGGGTTCCCAGGAATTTCAGCACATCAGCAGGATGATGAAACTTGCAGGAGTCCACCCAAAATTAAATAATTTTCGGCTAAGATTTCCTTGAAGATGCCCCTGTACATACCTGCGTATTTCTTACATAAGAAAGGTTATTTTTTTTTTTCTTGGTGTTGTTTGCCAGCTGCCTGCTTTGTGAATTTCTAAAGAGAGAGTTGCTTGCTATAAGTTAGGACGCACTAAGCTAGCTCTCATACATATTTCAGAGGCTTTCCCAGTAACACGGGATGGATCCTTTAATTATTCTCGTGTTTAAATAGCCTGATTTTTTTTTTTTTTATATATATTAATTGTTATTTATAAGAGACTACAGCTAAAAGTCTCCCCTTTGCTTCTTCCGCACCTTTTGTTTTCATGAACAAGGGAGATCTGCTTCACTTTATCTACCTTATTGCAACACAAGTTTGCAAACTGACTAGAGAATATGCTTTAACACACCTGAAGTTCATGATACGTTATTTTCAGTGAGCTTCTTATCTGCCAGGGGCACACGCAGGAGGTTTCCTGGCATATGAGGGCCATACAACAGTATTTCTTATATTTATTTATTTTTTTTTTTTTTTTCTACCAGCAACATGTAGTTTTCCGTATGTTATAGAGCACCATTTTGTTTTAATTATTTTATTACTATTGTTTTTCTTTTTCAGAGGAATGAAAATGGGAGTTGGTTTTGTATTCTAAAGGGCTTTTAGTATATACAGTATATGAAAAACGTATTGGCCCTTTGACAGAACTTAAAGGGCTGGTTCACTATGTCTGTAATGATGGTGCTGGGAAAGTTGAGTGTGATATGTAAAGGACACTCGCTTCCATACCATTATCACCAATTAGATGTTTGAAAGACCTGAAAAACTTCCAGGACCTTCACCTCAGACTAACGAAGCTCATTTGGTTGCCCCCCATGGGTTTCCCATGTGCCAGCACCTAGTCAAAGGAAATGCAGGGATTGTCAAAGCCACATGGCAATATGGAGATAGGTGAAACTTACAGTCCATACTTGCACCCACTCCACAGATACAATCTTCAAGCAGTTCTTTAAAATACTAAAATGATTTTGAAGGACTCCTCACCTGAGTTTTTATTGTCATTAAAATGGTTTCCTTGGAGGTTAACTGTTTACACTTATCAAAGAAAATTGTGTTAATTTAAATATTCATTATGCATTTTCTGCATATATTTTTTCACTGTTGAACATATTTCTGTTGCTCATTTAAAGGGTTCTGCCCTTCATATCTAGGTTAGTTTTTGTCAGCAGCTAAGGTGTCTGTTGAAATATATGTAAGTCATCTCTTGACAATAGCTGTCAAAACCCTCCCTCATCTTAAGGCAACCCTGTGATCAGGTTTAAGAATATACAGCAAAGAGATATAAAAGTCCAGATTTGTTGGATAGTGTGCCCCTGCTGGGTGCCGGGGTTCCTCCTGCTGACCACCTAGAACACCAGTGACATAGGGGTTGGCAGGAACCACAGCATCCAGCAGGGAACAGGCCATACAACACATACAGAAGTGTTTGGTGGAAGGGTCCCCCCGAAGCTCTTCAAGAGAGTGCTAAAGGAATACATATAAATCTTCTTTTACGGGGAACTGCTCTTGCATATTCTTACAACTGACTACAGGGTTCCTTTCAAGCCCAGCTATGGCACAACATAGAAAAATGCCATTGCAGTATTCTTTTTTTTGTGCCTGGAGTTGGGCTTTAATACACACCCATGCCTGCTCTTTAGGTTCGGTGAAGTCTTCATAGAGTGCATCTATTGGTGTTCAAGGGAGATGGATCAGATCTGCTCCCTGTAGCTTCACCGAACCCATCCAGCATTTAGCTTGGCTGTGGTCACCCTGTGGCAAAGGAAACTGAGTGCAATACTATGAACATGGTTGATAAGAGGGACTTAGCCTTCTTTCAAGAGAGAGGAAGCAAGACAGATCTGCAGATGGAGCAGAAAACCTTTAAACAAGCTGTGCTATCGCGGTCGTCTCTGTTGGGTTTAGGTGACAGACACTCTTGAGTTCTGTACAATATTTATCTACTTAAAGTAGAAATCCAATCAAATTCTGAGCTTAAACCTGCTCCCACCCCCATTCTAAGCCCTATGCTAAATACCCAGTAAAGAAAAAGATGCTTATAATTACCTATACTAAAAGCATTCCAGTCCAGTCACATGATCGCCCCAGCGGCTGGCTTTTGTGAAGAGGAGAGAAGCCGACATCACCTATAGGCGTACTATGGGGCTTGTGTTGTCGGTTGCCCCTCCTCTTTACTGAATCTGGCGCTGGGAGCCAATCATGTGACTGTACCATCCTCAGAATAGGTAAGTATTGACATCTTTCCTTTAAGGGTAGGCTTAAAATGGTGCTGAGAGCCGGTTTAAGTTTAAATAGTATTGGACTGGACTTTAACTTAAAGGAATGTTTCTCTTCTAAAGGAAACTTACCATCAAGCTCTTGTTTTCCTCCACATTAAGGCATGCCATCTCATTTTTTTGTCTGCTTGATGCTTAACAGTCAAAACACAAGGGCGGATAATATTGCTAAAATGTGGAGAGCTTGTATTGACAATTCCAAAAAAAGAAAATGACCCTAGTCACAGTACAACATAGGGTTAAAGTAGATTTCCAGCCTAGCATTAGCTGTGCATAAAAATGTTCCCTCCCCTATCCTGTGTTAAAAAGATATATGTCTAGTTCGGTCATGTTACATAGTTAGTCTGGCTGAAAAAAGTCCATCCAGTTCAACCATTAAAAAAAAAAATTTTTTTATAATGTTCAGTCTCCTAAAGGCAGCAGTATAACCCGATGTACCCACATTAATACATCCTATGTCCCTTATTGTACTCCAAGAATTTTTTTTTTTTTTTTTTTTTTTTTTTTTTTACAGTAAGCAAATAATCCTATTATTTGATGCACAATCACTGAAATATAGTTACATAGTCTGGCTGAAAAAAGTCAAAAGTTCATCCAGTTTAACCATTAAAAAAAAAAAACAGTTAAAATCATAAACCCACAGTTGGTCCAGAGGAAGGCATAAAAAACCCAGCAAAACATGATCCAATTTGCTCCTGCAGGGAAAAGAATGCCTCCCTGATCCCCCGAGAGGCAGTCGGATATTCCCTGGATCAACTTTACCTATAAATGTTATATCCAGTTATAGTCTGTGTATCTGAGAAAGAATCCAGGCCCCTTTTGAAGCAATCCACTGAGATGGCCAGCTCTTGTGTTACTGAGTGCTGGCTGCAGGGGAGAAGAGGGAGCGCCAACAACAGCTGGGATATGGAAGCCTATGAGTGACATCACAACCCCTTTGAATTCCCAGCCATTGTCTAGCGCTCCCTCCTGTACCCTGCAGCTGCCGGTCACTGACACAGGACATCACATGACCGGACTAAATAAAGGTAAGTATACAGATCTTTTTTGAACCGTGTAGGCAGAATAGGTTGCAGGAGGGGAAGGACACATTTTTAACATAATTAGTGTTAGGATGAAATTCCACTTTAATGATTCATGACCTAACTAGGTTTTGTTTTTGTGAAATGAGCAACTTGTTAAAGAGGTGCTTGTGGAGGGGTATATATGGAGTCTGTGTGCGTCTTTCGATTTCTTCACCTAAGAAGCATATCTACCCATTGCGGGGTCTAAGAGCATGAAGGTATGTTTAGATTGCAGGGGGGTTGTTTGTGGTCTTTTTTGGACGATAATGGCATTTGATGAGAATACATCTGATAATGTAATTTAGGAAATGTGTACAAGTATGTTTTTTGTGCATCTTTAAGCTCGCCATACACAGGCTGAGCGAGAGAAAATCAATCAATCCCCCCATCCATGCTAACAGTGTGGATAGAGGAATTTCCACCTCTGGCTATTGTGTTCAGCAGCCTTGATACTTGTGGTTGCTCGAATACCTGAACAGGGGCCGCATCTGATAGCACGCAGTCATTTTTCAGTCCACAATTTTCCACCTGGACTTTTGTCAAGTCAGGTGATGCTTGCAGGGCCACCCACTGCTCAAAATTTGAGCCTTCTATGGCTAGCTTTTGTCTTGTTTGCACCAAGTTCCATTTACCATTTGCAATGCTTGGAGGGTATCAGGTAGAATATGCAAAATATAAACGTAAGTAGTATGGTGCAGCGCTTAGAACAAAATAGAACCAAATATGATAATACAGTAAAAAACAGCAAGGTGGCCGCAAATAAAAGTCAATAAAATATCCGTAGTGCTCTCTAAAGCGATGAAATAATCAGAGCTTGTCTGCCTCAAATGATAGAAGTGCGCACTCACCAGAAACGCATGGGTTATGCGCATTTAGGAATAATCATCCTAGATGTTAGATCCAAGACCAGGTGGTAGGCATCCTTTTCATAGTGGGTCATCCAGAGCTCCAATCCAGGTCCAGTGATCCCTTTAAGGTCAGCCAGGTGGTCCTCTATGGTGGTAATGGTCCCTCCTCTAGATGGTACAGGCACCTTCTCTGTGGAGGTAATAGCTCCACACAGGAGCCCCAAAAAGAGGTGCCAAAGATAGTGTAGTATGTTCCCAAAAAAGTATTTATTGATAGAGTAAAAACAGGGTAGTATGCATATCACAGAAAACTGAGTAGCAGTGAGAATAGCAATACTGACCCTAACAAAGATGGCCGCCGGGCCTCCTCGTGGCTCCGGCGGTGAGATGACGTCACGCTCTGCACAGCTCCTCCTTAGGCCTTTCGTGCTATAGGCACATCATCAGAGGGGAGGCTGTACAGGCGGCCATCTTTGTTAGGGTCAGTATTGCTATTCTCACTGCTACTCAGTTTTCTGTGATATGCATACTACCCTGTTTTTACTCTATCAATAAATACTTTTTTGGGAACATACTACACTATCTTTGGCACCTCTTTTTGGGGCTCCTGTGTGGAGCTATTACCTCCACAGAGAAGGTGCCTGTACCATCTAGAGGAGGGACCATTACCACCATAGAGGACCACCTGGCTGACCTTAAAGGGATCACTGGACATGGATTGGAGCTCTGGATGACCCACTATGAAAAGGATGCCTACCACCTGGTCTTGGATCTAACATCTAGGATGATTATTCCTAAATGCGCATAACCCATGCGTTTCTGGTGAGTGCGCACTTCTATCATTTGAGGCAGACAAGCTCTGATTATTTCATCGCTTTAGAGAGCACTACGGATATTTTATTGACTTATTTGCGGCCACCTTGCTGTTTTTTACTGTATTATCATATTTGGTTCTATTTTGTTCTAAGCGCTGCACCATACTACTTACGTTTATATTTTGCATTTAAAGGCATTGTGGTTGCCTTAGGTGTTCTAGCTGCTGTATTTATATAAGAGCGCTCACTACAATCCACTTTTGATTTTATCAGGTAGAATATGCACTAGTGCTACAAGCAGAACCTGAACAAGCTGACGCAGACAAAAGCAGCTGCTCTATGAAGTGAAAAGCATCATGCATTGGTGGTTGTCACTACTACAGGTAAAACTCAAAAAATTAGAATATCGTGCAAAAGTTCATTTATTTCAGTAATGCACTTAAAAGGTGAAACTAATATATGATATAGACTCATTACATGCAAAGCAAGATAGTTCAAGCCCTGATTTGTCATAATTGTGATGATTATGGCTTACAGCTCATGAAAACCCCAAATCCACAATCTCCGAAAATTAGAATATTGTGAAAAGGTGCAATATTCTCGGCTCAAAGTGTCCCACTCTAATCAGCTAATTAAGCCATAACACCTGCAAAGGGTTCCTGAGCCTTTAAATGGTCTCTCAGTCTGATTCAGTAGGAATCACAATCATGGGAAAGACTGCTGACCTGACAGTTGTGCAGAAAACCATCATTGACACCCTCCATAAGGAAGGAAAGCCTCAAAAGGTAAGAAGTTGGATGTTCCCAAAGTGCTGTATCAAAGCACATTAATAGAAAGTTATGTGGAAGGGAAAAGTGTGGAAGAAAAAGGTGCACAAGCAGCAGGGATGACCGCAGCCTGGAGAGGATTGTCAGGAAAAGGCCATTCAAAAGTGTTGGGGACTTTCACAAGGAGTGGACTGAGGCTGGAGTCAGTGCATCAAGAGCCACCACACACAGACGGATCCTGGACATGGGCTTCAAATGTCGTATTCCTCTTGTCAAGCCGCTCCTGAACAACAAACAACGTCAGAAGCGTCTTACCTGTGCTAAAGAAAAACAGACCTGGTCTGTTGCTCAGTGGTCCAAAGTCCTCTTTTCTGATGAGAGCAACTTTTGCATCTCATTTGGAAACCAAGGACCCCGAGTATGGAGGAAGAATGGAGAGGCACACACTGCAAGATGCTTGAAGTCTAGTGTGAAGTTTCCACAGTCTGTGTTGATTTGGGGAGCCATGTCATCTGCTGGTGTTGGTCCACTGTGCTTCATTAAGTCCAGGGTCAACGCAGCCATCTACCAGGAGATTTTGGAGCACTTTATGCTTCCTTCCACAGACAAGCTTTATGGGGATGCTGACTTCATTTTCCAGCAGGACTTGGCACCTGCCCACACTGCCAAAAGCACCAAAACCTGGTTCAATGACCGTGGGATTACTGTGCTTGAATGCCCAGCAAACTCTCCTGACCTGAACCTATGGGAGAATCTATGGGGCATTGCCAAGAGAAAGATGAGAGACATGAGACCGAACAATGCAGAAGAGCTGAAGGCCGCTATTGAAGCATCCTAGTCTTCCATAACACCTCAGCAGTGCCACAGGGTGATAGCTTCCATGCCACGCTGCATTGAGGCAGTAATTGCTGCAAAAGGGGCCCAAACCAAGTACTGAGTACATATGCATGCTTATACTTTTCAGAGGTCCGATATTGTTCTATGTACAATCCTTGTTTTATTGATTGCATGTAACATTCTAATTTTCGGAGATTGTGGATTTGGGGTTTTCATGAGCTGTAAGCCATAATCATCACAATTATGACAAATCACGGCTTGAACTATCTTGCTTTGCATGTAATGAGTCTATCTCATATATTAGTTTCACCTTTTAAGTTGCATTACTGAAATAAGTGAACTTTTGCACGATATTCTAATTTTTCGAGTTTCACCTGTAGACACCAGCCAAACATTTGCTGTGCAGAAGATCTGAATTAGTAAAGCACTTTAAGCGGCCTGATGTTTTTTATAGGGAACTTATTAAAATTGAGTTTCATTTTCTTCACCCGTGGTTCACATTTTTCGGCCGTGCGGGCCGCTTTTTGCATGGGCACGAGAGCCCATTCATTTGAATGGACTCCCGTGCCCGTGACATGCAGGGAAGAAGTCCCTGCATTTCTTTGGAGAACACAAGCCCGCACAGGAACCTCGGTTCCCAGTACGGTTTCATTTTCCAGTGCAGGCGGTGTGCCATTAGAACTAATGGCACTCGCCTGCGGGTCCGCATTTCTCTGTGCGGGTGGTGCGGCTGCACGGATTTTCATGCGGATCCGCAGTGGCACCACCCTCACAGATGTGAACCAGGGTCAGAGCTGCTCTGAGCCAGCTTATTGGTGACAGGTGAAGGGCAAGGCCTCCCCCTGAGCATAATTAGAGGGATTTTCATCTTTCACGCAGAGTATGGAAAGCACAGATGTTTTCCACCGTAGCCATTTCGGAAATTAACTTTTTTTATGTCTCTCTTACAACAATGCTGGTTTGTAAAACAGAAATAACCATTTTTTTTTTTAATTCAGTAGCACTTTAAAACCAAGCTGGTCTCCTTAAAGGGAATGCATAGTCTTTATTTATAATTTTTTTAAATACTATATACATGTAAGAAAGACCAGTTTTGTGTAAATAACGCAACCAGCGTTTTATTGGAAAATAAATGTTCCTGTGTACAGTTTTTAAATATATATGTACAGAGAGCCAGGCAGATTTGCTCATTATGTGCACAGACCCTGCTTTGTAGCACTACATAATAGTTATGCTTTACTGATCCTTCTCACAATGCAAGGCTATGAGTCGGCTGCCTGATTCAAAACCATGCACTCCCCATGTAGCTGACTTTTTATTTTAGTGCTTCTTCACCAGGAACATAAATGAGGCTGAGTCAAATACAGAGCTCCTTTTTGTTGTTATTTCATAAATCTCTATATTTAAAGCCTCCAAAAACTTTTTCCTAGCCCTCCTTCCTACCCCCCTTTACCCATACTGATAGCCTTCTTTCCCCTCTTACCTTATAAAGAAAAATATACTCACCTAGTTCCTCCTTCCAGGTCCCACACCGTTGCTGTTTCTGGGTGGGGTAGACCACTAATCCAGCCCTGCGATGTTTCCCGTGAGTTTGCCAGTCCCCTGCTGCCCCCCTCTGATGATGTCATTTTCTTAGAGAACTCCATTGCAGCCCATCCAATTAGCGGTCTACATGTCAGGCAGGCACTGACGTGGACACTCACCCGAAGGACCCAAAGCAGGAAGTAAGCAGAAAAAAGTGGAGAAGACTTGATCGTCACATGACTGCCAGTACGGTTAAGTAGAAAGGGCTTTTAGAAAGCACAACGTTTTTGGTTTTTTATTCAGCGATTAGTTAGTTTTATCCCAGAGTGGGGCTTTAAGGCCATAACACAAATATGGACTAGCAAGGATATAAAACAAATATTGCATCTAAAAGGACTATAAGGTAAACAGTGCAATAGAGATAAATGAAGTATTTTCTTACTAGAATTCTATATTTTCCCTTTAAGGAGTTACTCTGTATGGGTTCCGGATGATTGCAGTAATGTAACATTACAACTGCAGGGATTTAAATGTCTTTTTGGCACTTATTATTACTGTACTTTAAATTTAAATACCATCTAAACCCCCAAAAAACATTTAACGCTGAATTTCTGGTATGGATTTTATTGCATAGCTACATTGGCACATATTCCATACCTGGAAGTGGACAATCACTGTAGTAGTCACCACTTCTGCACAGTGGTTGCCATTGTCCTCCGGGTCTCCGAGCGGCCACAAGCCTGTAACCACGGAGTGTATGGGCACCATTTGCAGAATGTCTGTCTTGTATTTTTCTCTGTAAAATCAAGGTGTTCTCTGATTGGATTGGGTGGAGCTTGTGGCATCACAGCCCTTCCTCCCCAACTTGTCCAATCAGAGAAAGCTTTGCATTCATTGAGAAAAATGCAAGGCGTTCTGTGAATGGTGCCCTGGTTGAACTGTTAGTGTACAATCCAAACGCACATGTTCCAGCTTTAAAAAGGCTGTGTGTATAAGTGGGTGCTGCAGCGACTGTCGGCTGGAACCGAACAGAATCAGCAAGGGAGAATGTCACCAGCACACCGACAATCACCAATATGGGGCCAAAAGATTTAATGAACGATCACATAGTTACAGAAAGGCAACGTTTCAGAGTGTCACAGGACCTGTTCATCGTCACATGCGTGGTGAAGGGGTCCTGTGAGACTCCGACACGTTGCCTTGCTGTAACTATGTGATCGTTCATTAAAACGTTTGGCCCCATATTGGTGATCCTCGGTGTGCTGATGACATTCTCCCTTGCTGGTTGAACTGCTGACACCCCCCCCCCCCTTCCCCTGCGGACCCCCTTGGTGTAGCACCTGAAAGACAGAAGTGAATGCTAGAGATTCTTTGCTTCTACAGTGGTCCCTCAGGTATGGTATATGTATACTTACAGTGGTCCAAGCTGCTGCAATGTAACTATGCAATAAAATCCATAACTGGGTTCAGCTTTAATATATCACAATATGTTTCAGCTTCCCAGCTCTTGGATATTGTGGTGTGATTCAATGAAAGCACACAGAACCTTAATCTTTATTGTGCAGACTATTAATCCCATCATTCCACCATGTAATGGAGATGAGTGTTTGAAGTCTAGCCTGCGTGACCACCATGGCTCCTTCTATACGGCAATGGAGAAAGTAGTGTAGCCATGAAGGGACAGGAAGTGTGTTATTTGTAGGATTATCAGGTGAGATATAGGAAAAGAAATCATGAAAAGAGAAAACTAACACAGCCATCACATGAAAGAGTTGCAATATACACTCACCAGCTACTTTATTAGGTACACCTTGCTAGTGCCCAGAAAATCTCCCCCACACCATTACACCACCAGCCAGAACCATTGATACAAGGCAGGATGGATCCATGCTTTCATGTTGTTTTAGCCAAATTCTGATCCTACCATCTGAATGTTGCAGCAACCAGTCTGCCCATTCTCCTCTGACATCAACAAGACATATTCATCCACACAACTGCCGCTCACTGGATATTTTCTTTTTTTTGGACCATTCTCTGGTTGTGAATGAAAATTCCAGTAGATCAGCATTTTTTTAAATACTCAGACCAGCCCCAATGGCATCAACAACCATGCCATGTTCAAAGTCACTTAAAGTGTTACTAAACCCACAACAGTAAAATCAGTCTGTATATGCAGTGAAGCATGCTTGTTATACTCACTGTGGAACCTAAGGGGTTAATCCTCTGCATTGTGTAAAAAGGCTGTTTGATCTGACTTCTCTGAACCTCCCTTTCTTCCAGTGTTCCCCTTATCTCCTGATAAAGCATATGGTGTGGAGATACTCTGCACATTCTCAGTTTGGTGTGTATTGCTAGAGAGATTTTTTTTTTTTTTTTCTTGGGAGAGTGCATGTGACCAGCACAGGGCCAGTCAGCACTGTCCAGACAAAGGGACAGGGGTTTTGCATCCTCCTAGATCAGAATGAAAACTCCTCCTACAAGCTGTAACCAGTGCTCTGCTGGACACTGATAGAAGTCACAAGACTGCTCTAACTGCTGATGAGAAAAGGTATTTAGCAGTTTATATTTACTAAAATAATTGCATGTTCTCTGTATTGTGGGAGACCAGATATAGTGAATGCAGGGTCCTGGGTTTCGTAACACTTTAAATCCCCTTTCTTCCCATTGCACTTCCCACAATATTGTTTGCAAGTTCGCGGTGCGTTTGCAGCGTGGAAAACCATGCTGCATTCGTGGCAAAACCACCCTGCATTTTCAGGTGCCATTGAGATGAATGGTAACTGATCTAGCGTTTTCACACTTTTACAGCGTGTTTTCAAATTGCGGGCAGAATCGTCTTGATTCCACCCACGATTTTAAAAACGCTAGTGTGAATGGTGCTGGCTTTATTTCAGTTGAATTACATTTTCACATGTAGTTCACATCCAATTCACATGGATTCTCTTTAATAACTGCCAAATCCCTTTCAAACATGTGCTTGCAGGCACAGGAGAGGATCTCATTTACAAGCATTATCTGTAGGTCATTTTAAACAGTATACATCTTACTGAGTTTTAATTGGTGAATTCTTGAGAAAGTTTGTGTAAAAAATTCAAAAGATTTATTTAGAAAGATGGAGAGAAGTTTATTTCAGTTTTGTACTCAATGGAGTGAATTATGGAAGAGGACTGGGTCCCTACAGAACTGTAGATCACCTATTACTGATGATAAAAGAATTATAACCTGATACGTGATCAATTGCACATAATCATGAAGCACTGCAAACACACGGTAGCCTGTTGTCAGTCCCTTATTACCCCTCACATGTATGAGGCCACGCGGGCCACGTTTTGCGCGGGCACAAGAGCCCATTTATTTGAATGGACTCCCGTGCCCAGTGATACGCAGAGAAGTCCCAGCACTTCTTCTGAAAACGCAACCTGCACGGGAACTTCGGTTCCCAATACGGTTGCGTTTTCCAGTGGAAGCAGCATGCTATTAGAATGGCACCGCCCGTGGGTCCGCATTCCTCTGTGTGGGTGGTGCGGCTGCACGGATTTTCGTGCGGATCCGCAGAGGCACCACCCGGACATATGTGAACCTAGCCTTATGGTTGATTGTGGCACATACTCAGCCTGACAGAAGAGCATGGCCCAATGGTAAAAGCAGCCATGTCTTTATAGGTAACCAGTCATGGGGGGAGGAGTACAGAAACTGCTATTGCTAGCCTGTTTCTCTTTTTTTGGTAAAGATATACAGATACAGCCACATCGGTGTCACTGGTCTGAAAGACCTTAAAGGCTAAGTCCAGGTTTTAGACCATGTTTCATGTTACAGCCATATTTAGGGTGTAACGTGAAGCATGGTTGCATACATAATCCTTGAAATGCTCCTTCCACGCTTTTCCTGCACTGAATTCATTTTTCAGAAACATTAGTTTTTTAATTCATGCAGAGCCATGCACAGCCACGTCATCCATTCACTGGCATCACTCCCAGTGAATTACTGCAAGTCCCATATGCCACTGTGGCAGAATGTCTGTGCAGAGCATCGCCAGTGATTTCCTCCTCCCTCATTCCTGTGTAGTCCAACCGCACTTCCTCCAGCCCAGGTATGTACCTCCATGGGTGGAGAGGGTGGGGCTGGTGGAAAACATTACAAGCGCCTGTGCATTCTGCCATGGATAGTGGGTGCATTCTGCCATGGATAGTGGGTTCAATGCTTCACAGGCTCCCTTGCAAAGAAATAGTAAATACACATTGACCGTTAGATCTATGCTGCATTTACGTTTTTTTTTTATATAAAGCGTGGACTGCCCCTTTAAGCCTGTGTTCACATATATACAGTGCGGTATATCACGTGATTCGCACAGGAACCACACTGTATTCCTGTGCAAATCACATGCAATTTGTGTGCGGTGCGATTGGAGCCATACATTTTGTATGGCTCTAATCGCACCACACCAAATAGGTGCAGGGCCCTTTTTTGCTTCCACACTAGAATTTGATCGCATGGGTATTCACACCTAAGCGAGTTCCGATTCTGCACTTCACACTACGTTTTGCGGACCGCTTTCAGAGTGTTGTTAACTTAGCATACACATCTGCAAAGGTTAACGTGAACGGGGTGCGATTCTGATGCGGTGCGGAATTCGCACAGAAAACGCTGCAAATTCCACACCGCATCAGTGTGAACCAGGGCTGAATTATTCTGTTTAGTAAGGATGGATGTGGAATGTACAGAAACTACCAGCAGCGCATTGTAACAAGACAGTTAAAGTGTAGGAAAGCCTGGCAAAAAAATAAAAAGAAGGTTTGCAGGTTTAGAATCAGGCCTAGTTCACAGTAGTGCGATTTCAGAATCACATGACAAGGGAAATCACTTTGTTTTCAATGCTGTCCCTTGCTGCGACTCCATGTGGTGCGACTTTGGCTAAGGCTCCATACTACTGCGGTGTGATCCACAGAACAGTTTGGCCTTAAAAGTATGAAAAGCAAATCCAAAACACAACAAAGTTGCACTGAAATTGGCTCAAAATCACATTGTAGTAGTGTGAACTAGCCTCGGGGTACTTCCCAGGGTTATATATGTACATTTCTAAAGAGTGAATGGGGAAAAACATGTTTTTCATGTGAATTCTTTAGAATGTTGACTTATCTGGCTCAAAGTGATGGTAAACGCGCGTTTTCTATTTTTACCTACAAGTAAGATTATAATAACGCTTAGCTGTAGGTAAAATGAATATCTCCTAAATGTTCACCAATTAGGAGATATTCTACAGAGCTGGTGACATCACAAGCGCATGCGTTCTGAAGGAACGGCATACCCATGCCATTCCTTCAGAGCTATGTGCCGTGCCCAAAACGCCTGCACTCATGTACAGAAGTGACGTCATTGGTGGTTCAGCCATTTAAGAAGACCGGGTGAAGACCTATCAGCGGGTACAGTGTGCCTCTGGAGGGCTTCATTCTAAGGTAAGTACTTCATAATGCGCTAGTATGAAATGCATATCAGCACATTATGTTATTCCCTTTTTTTCGAATGGGTTCACTACCGCTTTAATAATCCTTTAGGTCCAGTGCTGAGGAGCAGGAAGTTATAAAATCACACTAAATGTCCTGTTTTTTGGCTTCAGTTCTAAATTCCTA
This sequence comes from Staurois parvus, assembly GCF_062004578.1. NCBI lineage: Eukaryota > Metazoa > Chordata > Amphibia > Anura > Ranidae > Staurois > Staurois parvus. The sequence goes on from NW_028317962.1 coordinate 6,688,519, forward strand.
ACCCAGAGAAAACTTTTTTTTTTTGTTATTTTTAAATGTTAATATGGGTGTTGAAAGCCAAGAACCTCTTCCTCTTACTTCCCCAGTGACACCTAGGGTGTCACTTGAACAAGTTGCGAAGTGAAACAACAAGAAGCGCACCAACCTTGTGCATTACCTCAATAACCAAAATTTATTAAATGAAGGAAAGGTACTCACAAACAGCGAATAAAAACAGGCATGTAAGTCCACCAAGGGACTTCAAAGGTAAGAGGCCAGCGCGAATCCCATCATGGGTGTAGGTACTCAGTCCAGCTGACGCGTTTCGAAGGTCATGCCTTCTTCCTCAGAGCTCCCAAACAGCGAATAAAAACAGGCATGTAAGTCCACCCAGGGACTTCAAAGGTAAGAGGCCAGCGCGAATCCCATCATGGGTGTAGGTACTCAGTCCAGCTGACGCGTTTCGAAGGTCATGCCTTCTTCCTCAGAGCTCAAGGCATGACCTTCGAAACGCGTCAGCTGGACTGAGTACCTACACCCATGATGGGATTCGCGCTGGCCTCTTACCTTTGAAGTCCCTGGGTGGACTTACATGCCTGTTTTTATTCGCTGTTTGTGAGTACCTTTCCTTCATTTAATAAATTTTGGTTATTGAGGTAATGCACAAGGTTGGTGCGCTTCTTGTTGTTTCACTTCGCAGTTTGTTCGGGCTTCCCCAGTCTTGGTTTGGAGCTGCACGACCTTGGATACTCCGGTGGTTGCTTCTCTGGAGTTTTTAATTCTAACTCTACCTAATTCCACCTACTCACCACCGGCCTGGGTCCCAGAGCGCAGGAGAAATCGTTTTCACTTGAACAAGTAGCAAGGGGAAATCTCCAGAGTAGAGCCCTTTAATTAAAGCTCAGTTTCACCTTGTATTGGTCTTTGAGGCAAACCTGTGGACTCAAAACAAAGTAATCTGGCAATTAAAGATGCCCGCCAAGTGCCACGGAACCCCCAAAACCCAAATTACTGTGCAATGAAACCAGCAGAGAACAGCCATGGTCATGAGCTCTAGTGTGCTCCCTCCCACCTCCTCTCATTATTGGCCCATCACAGTAATGGATGGCCTCACTAACCAATATTATGGTCGGAGACACTGAATCAGAACCAGCTGTGAGTGGCGTTTTTTTTTTTTCTGGGTGGGGGCACATGTTCAAAGTGCACCAAAAGCTGTGTGATTTGCTATAGTTTCTGATCCAATAACAGGAGCCTCCAAACCCCTTTAGTGATTGTATCGATGATTTTAGTTCTTTTTTTGGTTTAAAAGTGTAATGAGTTACCACAACTATCTGCATAATTAGTAATACATGGTCCCCAAAGACAAGTGCCTCCTTCATCATTCCATCACATTGTATCAGGATTCGGTGGCCTGTGACTCTCAGATGCTGCAGAATTCAGTTTCCTGGCTTGTGCAGCTTCCAGTTTTTACTAGCCATACATGTTTAGATTTCTCTCTTTCAGCCCAATGTGTTTACTAAGAGAAGTTCAATGATTCCCCCATCCACACTAAGCAGTAGGGGTGGAGGAATCTACACTGCCAGACAGACCTGGCAACCATGGCTTCCTGCACACCCAAACAGTGACTGCATCTAATTGGACTGACAGTTTTGCACCCGGCTCCTTTGATTTTTCAGTCAAAGTTTACCAAGCAGGTTGGTCACCAGCAGCTTGACTTTTGGCAAATTCAGCAGATATAATTTTAGGCATGCGTGGCCAGCATTATTCAGCAACACAAAGGGCAGTGAGGGTGTACAATATCCCTGGGATCCAATCAGAAATCACCTATGTGAAAGTTGCTTGCTGTACTGTGACTAGTGATACACCAAAATGAAAATTCTGGTGCCGAAACCAATACCAAAAATTCAGAATGCACGTGGCCGAAAACCACACCGAAACAGAAATGTCTGTGTATGTTAGGGTGGGGAGACTCCAATTTTGTTTTTATTTTTTTTCTACTTTAATGTATATTTTTATTTATTTTTTTACTTATGATTTTCTTGCTATCACATAGGGGACCAATAGTTCCCTGTGTAATAGCATATAAGTGACAGGTCCTCTTTATAGGGGGTGGGGGGCAGTGTGTGCAAGGAGGGGGGCAGGAGAGGAGCAGAAGAAAAAAAGCCGGTAATTACATTTAAAAAACAGCATTGTTTTTAAATGCAATCGCCAGCTTTATTTTCTTCACTATAGCTCAGAGAAGGAGCTGTCATTCTTGGTGGGCTAAAGGAAACAAAGGGCGGGGTCATCCAGTGAAATTCCCAGTGACCCCACCCCTTTGTTTCCTTTAGCTCCAGGGAAAGTGACAGCTCATTCTCTGAACTATAGTGAAGGGGAAAAAAAGCCAGTAATTACATTCACTGTATAAACTGCTCCTCTCCTGCGCCCTCCCACCCCTCACATCTGCAGTACACACAGTCCCCTTTATCGGCTACATTTTATCTATTGGCAAAATGCCGATAGGGCTATTTTCGGCCGATGTGTTTCGGCAGCCAAAATTTCGGTCCATCCCTAACTGTGACTATCCTCATTGTTTTTTGCACAAAAATTGAAAATGCATATATGGTTCTTTATCTGACTTGCCAGACATTTTAAAGCATATCTTATGCCAAAAACAGAAATCTCATTTCCTCTTCTCCAGCGAGAGTGCGCCTCTGGGCCTCGTATTGGACAGGCAGGAATAAGTGGACCAAAGTTGGGGAAATGAAATCATTAGTAACAAAGTGAATACTGAACCAGATTTGCACACAGAAGAGAGTTTCTCCAGCTAACAAAAGTTTTAACAGGTACTGTGTAATGATTCCTGTTTTTAGCTGGAACTTTACTTCTAAGAAGTTTAAAAGTGCTGGCCATCTTCCTTTATGTTCTAGTAAGGTTCTACTTCGTAAAGGCTCAATTTATCTTTGTTGTTAGAAAAAAAAAACAGGTTATACTCACCAGCTATGTGCAGTAGTTTTGTACAGAGCAGTCCTGATCCTCCTCGGGTCCCCGGCCAGCGTTCCTGGCTCCTCCCCCTACGAGTAACACACCCCCAGCAAGCAGTTTGGGGAGGTACTCGTGGAGCGCTCCTGAACTTCATGGGCTGTGTCCATGTACACAGACAGTGGGGCCCACCCCCTCCTCACTAGCTGTGATTGACAGCAGCGTGAGCCAATGGCTCCCTCTGCTGTCTCTAAGCCATTGAGGAGGCAGAGAGCTGGGACAGCAGCTGCTCTAGTGCACATTGCTGAATCAAGATCAGACTCAGGTAAGTATTAGGGGGGGACTGGGGGGCAACTGCATGGTGAAGGTTTTTTACCTTCATACATAGAATGCACGAAGGTAAATAGTCTTCAGCCATTTTAAACACTTTAAATAAAAGCATTTTCTTGTGCTGAAGAAGGTGGTTTTCTTCATTAAATAATTTCTCCACCCATCTGCAGATGTCACTTGCTTCCATCAGTTACTTAATAAAACTGGCAAAGGTCTTCCCTTCTCTGACTGTTTTGTGATTGGTTTGTAGTAAGGATATGATGATCTCATTACAGTAACAGAGAGGAGATAGTTGGCCTTACGCCATGCAAGGTGATGAAACAACCTGTAGATCTACCAACAGAGAATAGATGCAAATTGAATGAATTGTTTAAGTAGGGCTTCCTCAAAATGTTGGTGGATCTAAAGGCGATCAGAGATTGCACATTCAGATTGAAGGGTGTATAGCCTGCATCAGGGTAGGGAATTGCACTTGGTTGACTGAAGCGATAGGGAGTGAATTGAGACATTCCCATTTAACAAGATCTGATTTGATCTTCCCTGCATTGTAATCAGGTACTGGTAGGGGTGAAGGTATAGACATAGCAGAAAACTTTATGGGGATTCTTGGGGTGTCTTGGTTGCTTTTCATCTATCAAAACTTGTAGCATTTGAAGTCTGTGAATTTAGCCACTGTGACATGTGATAATCCAGATACATTTCATTGTGGAGTGGAAGAAAACTCCACTCCATTTGCCAGAATACACTGGATCCAGTCTTTACCTCTCCTCACAATATAGTTCAGGTTTAAGTATTTTACAAACACTGAGTTTAGAGCCGGCACCCCAGTCATATCCTATACAGTGAAGATGTGAAATTTTATAACTGTTTGGGAGAATAGAATGGATGAGGATCAACACCAGATCGAGCCATATATATATATAGAAGTATGGCAATATCTGTATGACACTTGTTTTAACAGCTTTGAACCTTTACTCATTTTCTTTTATTTCCTTGACTATAATGTATGCAAAATCTCTAAACTGGTCATATATGTGTGCCATTGCAGAACGCAAACTCTGGCAAGCTTGCCGACTGTTACTGGTGTGATTTTTTTATTTTAACAAGGGACAGTTTATACTAATTACAGAGCTCTCTCATTACGTTTCTTCTTTTCCTGGTGATGGGGTGAAAGCTTATCAAGTAATTGGACTGGCCAATGAGTTAGCATTGAATACAGTATAATGTTGACTGATGAAGTTATCATACCTTCCTCTCGTGATTGGCGAATGACCTGACTGGTGGAGGCTGTAAAGTAGATTGAAACCTCAAAGCTCTCCATATATGGATTGAAGTTTGGCCGATTCAGCAGGAACTGACCAAATTTTCATACATGTGTCACCGATCCCAGTTGCAAATCTTTTCTCAGAGGCTGCAGCCACTGTTCAGTGTCAGAGTCCCACTGTCGGAATTCAGTGTCTCAGCAGGGATGATTGCTTTGTCCACCTCATAGATCTAGGAAACCATTCCTTTTGTTCAGCCCAGTGGCTAAAAAAAGAATAAAAAATCCATTAATGGCCAGCCTAACTGGATGACATTTCGTTTGCAAAGTGCGGTCTATGCTAAACAGTTGGTTTGTGAATGTATGCATATATATATTGTGTGAAAAAAAATATATATATATATATATACACATACACACACAGTGTATGTATGCATGTGTTTATATATATGTGTGTGTATATATATATATACACACACACCCCGTGTGTGTGTGTATATATATATATATATATATATATATATATAGAGAGAGAGAGATAGTGTGTATAGATATATAGATCTTTTTTTTTTTTTTTTCAATGAAAAACTTTTCATGCTGATCTGCATCTTAGCGCTGCTGCTCTCCTCCAGCTTGCCTGTCTACATTCATCACTGGCTTTGGTTGCACATAATTTCCTTGGCCCGGCTTTCTGCTGACAAAGGTGGACCATGCCCATACAGTGTGTGTGCACACGTCTGCCTGTAGTCTCCATGTGATGCTGACAAGGCAGGAGTACAATTGGGAATAATTTGTCATCCCATATCAGGAATTTTCTGAACAAGGACCTTCATGGCAGGATGAGCAGGTACTCTTTTGGAACCTTGCAGATTGGAAAATAGCTTTGGGAATTAAAAAAAAAACCTTTGAAAGGTCATTTTTGAAATTTTACTGATTGGGTGGAGATCTACTTTAATGATGAACTCTGGTTAGTTTACAAACAAATCACACAACCCTCTCTCCCATTTGCTATTTTGATACAAGGGGGTATTACTTACCTTATTCCTTGGTCCTGTAGGCCTCTTTTCTGCTGGTTCCGATATTGACAACCAGTCCTGTGAAGTCAATCCCCTTCTCTGGTCGTGTGGTCACCCCTCCATAGACTTCTTCACATAGCTTGTGCAGTGTTGCAGGTGATGTAATGAACAAAAAGAGTGCCAACTGCCACAGAACCAAAGAATACGATAATTATTCCTTTCAGTTGCATTCCCCCCCCAGATTAAATGAGCATTAGAGGCCATAGATTCCAGGGGAGGTAGTCAGCCACGTTATTTTTGTAAACTGACCAGACTTCAGCTTTAAAACAGTGCATGCACTCCGGAAGCTTTAATCCCTTACCATATCTGCCACCGGTTTGATGCATCCTACACTAAAATTACATAAGGAGGTAAATTGCTTTATTTAAAGTATAACTAAAGGCAAAACTTTTTTTTCAGTTTTGGATAGAGTGGAGAGGGATTAAAACGCTTGTCAGTTTCTGTTGCTGTCTGTGCCCCCGTTAGGGAGATTCACCCTCTCTGTTTGTCCTGTTTACCATTATTGAACACAAAAGTAGAAGAAAATCCCAAATTTTGGTTGTACCCAGAAAAGTAATGGCAAAATCTTCCAATGGGGACACTAGTTCCCAAGGAATTCCCTTACTTTGCAGGGATTTCCTCTCACTTCCTGTTTGGCTATGGGGCAGGAATTGAAAGGAAATCTCCCCAATGGGTCACAGATGGCGAACCCTCCCATGCTCTCTCCAAAATGAGAAAAAAAAAGTTTTTATAGTTCTACTTCAACAACAATTTGATACCCAAATCTATAACAAGTATTGGCACTACTACACAGTTCATAGACTCAAACCTCTGATTTTTTAGCTTGACCTTATGGGACATTTTCCTGATCAGTCTCTGCATTCATACTGTATTCTGTGCTGTCTGATGTACAGGCTCCAATAACAGAGGGTCGCCCTGCACCAGGCTATAGCAAATACCTTTATTGTTCCTTTATATTGACATTGCATGCTAAGGAAAAGTCTGGACAATGCAAATAATTTATTCAGGACGTCATATATATCGCCGCATAAGAATGCTTAAATTATATTTTATTTGCCTGACTGAAGCTTTTGTGTTTGAGTAAAAGAGAATGTTTTATAAGAATCCTTTCATCCACATTATCACTTATTTATAATGAACACGGTTTTTATCGGACTTCTGAAATCCTATACAACTGTGAAATGTATGCTTTCATGTAATCTTCTCCAAGCATCATGGATACTGAGCAAGTTTAATGGGGAGATTTGTTTTTTTTTTTGTTTTGTTTTTTTTCGAGTTCAGTATCCATTTAGACCAGGAGAAGACTATATCTTTACTATCCTTATCATTTATTTTGGAACTTTGTATCCAGGTGTCTCACAGGGGTGAAATTGGCACAAGAAGATTAATAAAAAATATGTGAGTGCAAGTTTATCTGCTGTGTTTGGTTTTTACATCACATATAGTAACTCTTGTAAATGATAACAATATACATTGAGTATCACATGTAAAGAGACATAAGGGGCCTGATGGAGAATTTTAATTCATCCTGTGTTTTAGCATGCAGGTCAAAGCAACAGAATCCCTTAAATATGTCCTCTGCCCAAATATTCAGCTTCCTTTTACTCGATCTGTCACTCTGGTTAGACCACCTGGAGCAAAGAGAAATACCTCGTCCTTCTGGATATGGGAAGCCGCTGATCAGAGAGGTAGCAGCCTGGGCCCAAAACTATACCAGCGGATAGATTATGCAATTTTTCCTTCCACCATGGTTGGAAGAAAAGAAATGTGCTTGATTCTGACTGATAGTGACTGTGTTGATGGGGGAATCCTGCTAATGTTAAAGCAAAAATGCCTGCGCCAAATATTACCACCATCAATTACTAGCAGCCACCCAAAATTGTATGCAACACTACTAAGGATAGTTGTTGCTAATGTCTTCTCAAGGGCTGACTTTTTTTCTTTTTTTTTTGCAGTACCTCACTTTGTAGATAAAAAAAAAAAAAGTAAACCAACTGGGCACCCAAAACATCCCAAGTGCACTGCAACCCCCGCCGTATCCCCATATACCCAATTTTGCAAAAATATCAGAGCTTTAACCCTTAACCACCTCCCGTCCGGCCCATGTACATAAATGGCAGGATGGGAGCAGTGCCAAAGCGGGTTGCCATTTATAAACGGTCCCCACATTCACTGCTTGTGCACGCTTCCTTGGAGTGCGCGGCACTGCGATCCAGTGCCCACCGTGTCCGAACATCGATCACTGTATGGGACTCGTGTGAGGTCCCGATCATGTGATCACTGATTGGCCAATCAGTGAGCACATGAATAGTAGTAAACAAGATGTCACTTCTTGACATCATTGCTTACTATTGAAATCTGTGAATGATCACAGAGGTTACATGGTACAAGGCCATTCACAACATCCTTGTACCATGTGACAAGCTGTGACCAATCACAGTTCTCACAGTATTTCTCAATGGCTGCAAGAATGCAGCCAGAGAGGAGAAATTATTGCTTTTACAGCCTTTATGGGTGTAAAAGCAATCAGTGTAAAAAGAGAAAAAAAATCTTCATCACCCCCCACAAGTAGTACAGTGTCACTATGGTGATACTGTACTGCTAGGGTGACAGTATGTTACAAAAAAAATTATTTTTGGTTATGAACTAATTTGGGTTATTTTTTTTACTAAAAAGATAGCTGAATACATTTTGGCCAAGATTTATGAAGAAAGATTGTTTGCAAAATTTTATAAGAAAAACACTTTTTTTTCAAAATGTTTGGACTTTTTCATTTGTATAGCAAAAAAATACAAATCCCCGTGGTGAATAAATACCACCAAAATAAAGTGTTATCATATGAGTACAGTGTTGCATAGTGATAGCACTGAAAGCTGAAAATTGGCCTGGACAGGAAGGGGTGAAAGTGTCCAGACTTGAAGTGGACAAGTGAACAACAGGCAGCAGCGAGCACCAACCACAATATTAGCAGACAGGTAGTAGGCTAGGACCTGGGGCAGGAGTGCTGTGACCTGGGACATAGGCTAGGACCTGGGACGGGAGTGCTGTGACCTGGGGCGTAGGCTGTGACCTGAGGCAGGAGTGCTGTGACCTGGGGCGTAGGCTGTGACCTGAGGCAGGAGTGCTGTGACCTGGGGCGTAGGCTGGGACCTGGGGCAGGAGTGCTGTGAACTGGGGCAGGAGTGCTGTGACCTGGGGCAGGAGTGCTGTGACCTGGGGCGTAGGCTGTGACCTGGGGCAGGAGTGCTGTGACCTGGGGCGTAGGCTGTGACCTGAGGCAGGAGTGCTGTGACCTGGGGCGTAGGCTGGGACCTGGGGCAGGAGTGCTGTGAACTGGGGCAGGAGTGCTGGGACCTGGGGCAGGAGTGCTGTGAACTGGGGCAGGAGTGCTTTTAACTGGGGCAGGAGTGCTGGGACCTGGGGCAGGAGTGCTGGGACCTGGGGCAGGAGTGCTGGGACCTGGGGCAGGAGTGCTGGGACCTGAGGCAGGAGTGCTGTGAACTGGGGCAGGAGTGCTGTGACCTGGGGCAGGAGTGCTGTGACCTGAGGCAGGAGTGCTGTGACCTGGGGCAGGAGTGCTGGGACCTGAGGCAGGAGTGCTGGGACCTGGGGCAGGAGTGCTGTCGGGGAGATTGCAGGCTGGTGATTATTACCATGTTACAGAAACGTAGGAATGGTGTGAAGTCAGGTAAGACTGGTCAGCAACTGGCAATCGGATAAAGTACAATAACGTAGGCCATAGCATGGTCAGGGTCCAAGCTGGAGTCTGTGACAGATGAGCAGGTCAGGGACAGAAGGAGCTGGCAGAAGCATAGTCTGTAGACAAGCCAGGTTGGTACAGGTGGATATCAGGAACAGGTCAAGGCACGCTGGCTTGGTAACAGGAAGTCCCAGATAATGCTGTGGTGAAGAAAGCACGGGTAATGTGCAGCTGATCAGTTTAAATAGCCCATTTGGCTCCAGCATTAGTGACAGGTGACCCTCTCTCACACGTGTACATGCACACATTTGCGGATACTAGCTAGCCTGTGCACATATATTTGCCCAAATATGCTGTTCTGGATACCAGCATGATCTTTCTGAAAAAGTGTTTCATCTCAGAGATACATATGGGTCTAGTTATAAAAAAAAATGCATAGCCTTTGGCCCAGAGAATCTGCATGTACATTCATTATGTGCAAATTGGGCAAAAACAAATGTTTAGACTATTTTCTCTTCTGAACAAAAAAGCTTTTACTATGGGCACTAATAATATACTGCATTATGGCCACTAGAGGAAGCTGAGGAGCATAGGAAATACATATGTCTGGTACTAATAGATACAATGTAACAATTCTAGAGAACACTAGAAGGAATTTACTAGTTTCCTCTTGCAGTCTCTAGAATTGTTACTTGTATCTCTTGTTACAATACATACCGTAAGTATTTCCTATGCTTCTCAGCACTTACTTAACTCTCTTTTATTAGGGACTGGGGAGCTGTGTTCGCCATATTTAACCCTGGCTGTACTATGCTGGCAGATCTTGGTATCAGTTGTAAACTAGAAGCTGGGCTTGTATGTTAATGAGAACGCTCAACCTGTCCTAAGTATTTTCCTTAGCACAGACTCACAATAAATATTGGCAGCCAAGAGGCCTTCTCCTGAGAGGTAGAAAGAGGCAAAGGAGGATGGGGAGGGGGCTGACATGTGCCAGGCCAGTTACATGTGTAATTTTTTTCCCAGGTGAAGGTTGGCCAGCAGATTACTGCCATTGTCACACATGACTAACTTTTCTAAATTGAAACTATTCAGATTGGGGTGTTGCTATTGTATTTAGGTCAAGCTAAATGTAAAAGATGAAGAAAAAAAGAAACCTTTACACATCCAGAATATGTGATGTCAGAATACAAGTTGTTGATGCCATCAGTAAAAATCCTTAAAGTTCCATAATACATATACAGCTTAAACACTCTGCTACCAGGTCCATTTTTTTTCAGGTTTTGCACACGGTAAAATGTATATTTTAAGCCTAAAGATTACTTAACCTCCCAAACATTAAATATTTTCTGAAAATAAAGACCCCGGAAAGCCACTGATCACTGGTGGTAGCAGCAATTTCACATATTAGCACACACGTTTATCAAATGCAAATTTTCAGTAAAAATTCTGTTAATCTTATTGCGGTGCACATGCCCAATGCATGTGTGTTCTTATGTGTTTGTACATAGGGGTGGGGGAATTTATTTTTGTGGGGGGTTTGTTTATTTTTCTGCACTCAACTCTATTGCAATCACATAGTGAGGTTGGGCAATACCTCCCTATGTAATAGCACTGTAATAACAGGTTCACCTTATTGAGAGATCAGGGGTCTATTAGACCCCTGATGTCTCCGCTGCCATCTACTTTAGCTAAAGAAGCACAGATCATACACTACTGTACAGTTGTGATCCCCAACCCAGCCCTACAGCAGGCCCTTGGATATAGATTTCAGAACAGAAGCAAACCAGGAATGGAAATTCCCATCATAAAATTTTAAAATACATGTACCACTTTAGACCCACACAAAGTGTTATATACACACACAATATGTGCCAACAGTTGTGTATGATTCTCACAGGTAAAGCATGAGGTTTTTAATATTACATTTTATTTGGTAAAGCCAGATACATATTTGAACATTTTAACTGAGGTTGTATATAACATAAATCCATCGTAAGATGTTTTATCATCCTTCAGTTCTAACTACCAGGCTATGCCCCTAGATCAGGGATCTCCAAACTTTTTAAACAAACGGTCGGATTGCGGTCCTTCAGACTTTAGGGGTCGGACTCTGGCAAGTGGGAGAAGAAGATTTATTGGCATCAGTGGGAGTAAACAAGGCTCCATCTTCGGTAGTAGTGCCCCATCATTGGTGTCAGTGGGAGGATAATTACCCCGTAGTTGGTGTCATTGGGAGAAATGTTGCCCCATTATTAGTGTCAGTAGGAGAAACAGTCCCCCATTGTTGGGGTCATTGGGAGGAATTATGTCCCATTGCTGGAGTCAGTGGATGGAATAGTGCCCAAAGGGCCAGATAAAGGCAACCAAAGGGCCGCATTTTGCCCCCAGGTCGCAGTTTGCAGACTATGAATTACTACATTTTCATTATGATAGATTTCATGAAGAAATAACACAATAATAGAATGGTGAGTACATTGAGAGAACTGTTACAAGTGAAGAGTGGAGCGCTTGCCAAAATAAATTGGGGAAGGGATACAAGGATTGATTCAGACTTTAGGTTTTATTTGTTACAATAAAAGGGACTATCAACTGCCAATGGGGGTTATTTACTAAAACTGGAGAGTGCAAAATCTGGTGCAGTTCGGCATAGAAACCAATTAAGTTTCCAGGTTTTACTGCCAAAGCTTAACTGAACAAGCTGAGGTTAGAAGCTGATAGTTTACTATGCACATTTGCTCCAGATTCTATGTTCTCCAGTTTTAGTAAATCCCCCCTAATGTGTTTTGCAGATTATACACAAATCCCAATTAATCCAGATTTAAGTTTATTGTGCAGGATTGTAACATCAAACTCAGGGGTTCAAGTTAGGGGTTATTGAGCAACCTTAAAATTAGTCTATAAGGAATTAAAATCCAGGATTAACCAACTGTCTAGGTGTACGTATGAATGTCAGTTAGGGACCTTAGATTGTACACCCCTTGAGGGTTAGGGACTGATGTGAATGTACAATATATATATGTAAAGCGCTGCGTAAATTGGCGGTGCTATATAAGTACCTGAAATAAATTGTCCAGATTGTGTCTGTACAATAAATCCATGCCATGGCAAAGGGAGATTGTATATGACTCCTCGAAACGCGTTAGCTGTCAACTCTTTATAGACCATTTTATTGTGACAGATAAAGATTCCTATCTGAACCAATGGCATGCTCATCCTGTCTATTCAAGCTGAGGCTCCCAAGAACCCTAATGGGGCTTCATTGGGCAATAGACAGCTGCTACACTATCACACGATTAAATTTAAGCAAAACTTCCACCAAGCTTTGGGTCCGATGCACCACCACTCCAATTCAGCAAAAAAAAAAAAAAACACGACAGAGGTTCCAACCATTGATTGTGTTACTAAAAGTGCTGTTTGAGTCCCTAGTGCAAACATGTTGCTCCCTACCTGTTAATAAAGGACGTGAAGGTAAATTTAAGCAACTGGACTGCCAACAGCAAAAAAAAAAAAAAGACAAAAAAAGGATTAAACTAATGCCCATTCCTTCTGAACTTAAGGGAAAACATTTGCTGGAGTTCATCTTTCATGAGAGAAATTTGTGGAATGCCATTGCTGACATTTGAATGGGCTGCTGTGCATGCAAGGAAAAAGTGTGTGCACCTTTTGCGAAACGCTTGCGCACAGAAACCACATGGTCTTTTTGACCATGTGGTTCCTGCACCCGCAATCGTGCTGCAGGATGAGAATGAATGGCACCCCATGTCTTGCAAGAGAAGCGAAACCAACCCGCAGAGTGCGGGCTAGTGTGAACTTAGCCTCAGTGAATCTCCCCCAGAAAGTCATGAAACCAGAGAGCCAGCATGACAGCCAAGCAAACAGATTCAAATTTACCGCTCACTAATTACAACTTATATTTCTTTCATGACAGGTTTCCTTTAATACAAATCATGAATTAAAAACATGAATAGTTTGCCTTAAATAATGACAAGAGAGCAGAATTTCCAAGTGCATCCCATGATGATTGTAATTCAGCGTTAGTTACTGTCAGGACTAGATACCCGACCCATGAATATAATAGCGTTGATTGCGACTTCTCGAATGAACACCAAGAAGGGCCTGTTGGCTTTGAAAATTATCCGTTTCGGTGGGAACGAGCGTCCTGTTACAACCACAGCTGACGAGGCTGCCGCTTCACTGCCTTCCTCATTGACCTGGATAATGAAAGATATGCCTTCGTAAACAAAACTACAGAGGTAATGGGTAATCCTGAAATTATGGAAGCAACATGGAATGGGCCTAAAATGATAAGATTTTACAGTATAGCAGACAGTGTTGGACATACACAGCAAAAGGGCTCTTCTGGGGGAGGACGGAATTTATAGCTCTACCACATTTATTTTAATGCCCAGGTACAATTACATATATATATATATATATATATATATATATATACACACACACACACATACACTGTAAATTTTTCTATGCCTGAACACCCTCATAGCCAGTATGCAAATGAGGCCAAATATTGGACATCCCTATCACCTGCCAAAATGGTATCGAGGAAGTTCACAGTGCTGGTTAAAGCAGAGCTCCACCCAAAAGGGGAAGTTCTTCTTTAAAGACTGGTCCCCCGCTCCCTAATAAGGATTGGCATCTTTGGGGAGCGGGTACCCAAAATTGACAGGTACCCACTCCCATATCCATTGCAATGACCTAGGCAATCGGAAGCGGAAGTTTTCCTACCCCCTCCCTCCCCGTAATCTTCTGGGACATTGCGGGGATGGGGTTAGCCACGTGACCTGATGGCGTAACGCGTAGGGGAGGGGCTCTGAATTTGCAACGCTCAATGGGAAAAGTGAGAGAGGTACCGGCAGGATTGCATGAAAGAACTGCTAGCGGTACTTGAAGCACTTTGACTATAGGAAGCGTATTAACATCTAACCACATGTGAGTGGAATACAGCTTATAAATAAATGCTTTTATAAAGGATAAAGCACTATGTTCTGATTATTTCTTATGGCATCTGAACCAGTGGAGATGGATCAATTGAGAAGTGAAAGGAATCCAGACCCTTAGGATAATAATCCCATCTACAGTCAGTCCATACAAGGGACAAAAGTTTTATATGACCTCAATTAATGGTTTGGTCATATATACAAGGTGAGAGCACAACTGGTGAAGGTGCATGAGTGATTGACATGCAAATACACCAGAGGTGAACTGAGTTACAGTTGTCTTGTACACTATTGCAAAGATCACAGACGGGACATTGACATTTGAGTAGATTTTTGGAAGATTTATATGAACTTTGAAGACATATATATATGTATTTATTTGTATTTAGTTTATTGGAGCGCAGCACAATTTGTTATTTAATTTGGAAATGCCCAAAGGTTTGCATATGGTTTTGTGTTTAAAGTAATAAGCGCTTACATCAAGAAATGCTTTATGGTATGCATCTGATACATATAAATCTGATCTTCCACCAGCAACAATTCCTGCCAGAGTAAAATAAAAAGAAAATATTATAATCCCGTCATTCTAACAATTTTAACAATTATTTCTGCTAGTCACTCTGGTTTTTTTTTTGTTTTTACCATCATATTGCATATAGAACTATCATATACAGGGCATACCTCACACTCCATATCAAACTGTGTAATTAGAATCCTTGTTACTCAAATGATGTGAAAAAGAAAATGGCAAGATAACTCCCACCATCATTAACTAGAAAGTAAATTAAGACTGTGGAATCTGGGTTAGAAAAATGAAAGCAGAATTCCAAGTTGCAAGGTACTTTAAATAGTTTGTTTGGGTCAAGCTGATCCAAAGAAATTATTTCCTTTACTAAACAATATGGCTGCTGTGTGTGCTGTAATATCATGTAGCATGTAGCAGCATTAGCCACATACAGTAAAGGGAAGAAGTATTTGATCCCCTGCTGATTTTGAATGTTTGCCCACTCACAAAGAAATCAGTCTAAAAATCGAATTGTAGGTGTAGTGTAACATTGAGAGACAGAATAGCAACAGAAAATTCTAAAGAAATACATGTCTAACAAATGATGCACTGATTTGCATGTTTATGAGGGAAATAAGTATTTGATCCCTTATCATTCAGCAGGATTTCTGGCTACCAGATGTCTTTCATACAGGTAACAAGCTGAGATTAGAAGCAGACTCTTAAAGGGAGTGCTGCTAATCTCATTTTGTTACCTGTCTAAAAGACACCTGTCAACAGGAGCAATCAAACAATCAGATTCCAAACTCTCCACCATGGCAAAGACCAAAGAGCTGTCCAAGGATGTCAGGGACAAGAATGTAGACCTACACAAGGCTGGACTGGGCTACCAAACTATCGCCAAGCAGCTTGGTGAGAAGGTGGCAACAGTTGGTACAATCATTCGCAAATGGAAGAAACACAAAACAACTGTCAGTCTCCCTAGGTCTGGTGCACCATGCAAGATCTCACCTCGTGGAGTGTCAATGATTATGAAAACAGTGAGGAATCATCCCAGAACTACACGTGAGGATCTTGTCAATGATCTCCAGGCAGCTGGGACCACAGTCACCAAGAAAACAATTGGTAACACACAGTGACCAGCAAGGTTCCTCTGCTCAAGAAAGCACATGTCCAGACCCGTCTGAAGTTTGCTACTGAACATCTGAATGATGCAGAAGAGGACTGATTGAAAGTGTTGTGGTCAGATAAGACCAAAATCGAGCTCTTTGGCATCAACTCAACTCACCGTGTTTGGAGGAGGAGGAATGCTGCCTATGACCCCAAGAACACCATCCCAATTGTCAAAGTGGTGGAAACATTCTGCTTTGGGGGTGTTTTTCTGCTAAGGGGACAGGACAACTGCACTGCATCAAAGGGACGATGGACGGGGCAATGTACCGTCAAATCTTGGGTGAGAACCTTCTTCCCTCAGCCAGGGCATTGAAAATGGGTTGTGGATGGGTGTTCCAGCATGACAATGACCCAAAACAACCAAGGCAACAAAGGAGTGGCTCAAGAAGAAGCACATTAAGGTCCTGGAGTGGCCTAGCCAGTCTCCAGACCTTAATCCGATTGAAAATCAGTGGAGGGAGCTGAAAGTTTGAGTTGCCAAATGCGAGCCACCAAACCTTAATGACTTGGAGAGGATCTGCCAAGAGGAGTGGGCCAAAATCCCTCCTGAGATGTGTGCAAACCTGGTGGCCAACTACAGGAAACGTCTGACCTCTGTGATTGCCAACAAGGGATTTGCCACCACGTAATAAGTCATGGTTTGTGAAGGGGATCAAATACTTCCTTCACTGTACAGTAACCAGCACTGTGTTCCGGCAACAATATGGTCAGGTAATACAAGGTTCTCTCTGAATTAGAGTAGAGGCAGCTGGATGATCTCATGACTTCCAGCTTGGCCAATCATTGGAAGCCTTGTATTCATTGATGAAAATACAAGGCTTCTTCTGACGGCGGAGAAGCACTCAGCCTAAAACTCTTTATTTTCAGCTGCGGCACAGCTGAGAGGCTGGGCCAAGTGCTGGTCCAGGCTTCTGGGTGGATCCCTACCATATGGTCAGGATCTTTTCAGACTCTGGACCGGCTCTGT
Organism: Staurois parvus; assembly: GCF_062004578.1. Lineage (NCBI taxonomy): Eukaryota > Metazoa > Chordata > Amphibia > Anura > Ranidae > Staurois > Staurois parvus. The sequence continues at coordinate 6,705,429 of NW_028317962.1, forward strand.
GACATCAGCCGACAGTGGGCTTTAGCCCTCTGTTGGCTGAAAACGGGTCACAGGAGTGCAGAACAAGCTGCACTCCTGTGAGCTACACGAGTATAGCCAAAATAGCTTTGGCGATACTTCTCCTTTAAGGTAAAAAAATCGTGCGACTTTAGAACCACTTTTAGCTGTCAGAAATCAACACCAAACTGTGTGATGCTATATCATGACTTGTTCCTATAGTAGGCACGTCTTCATGAATAATGGTTTACCTGACAAATGCTTGCCTTATTTTCTGTATGTGACAAGTGAAAATAAAGGAAAAAGTAACTAACCTGGAAGCTTTGCAGAATGTGGGTTAAACAAGTCTTTCAGGCCCATTTTTTCCAGATTTTGTTTTAAACTGATTGAATCCTCAATTCGAAATCTGGGAACATAGACATTCAAATGAATTTCCTGCATATTGTCCAGCCACTCTGATAGCTTCTCCAGGGAAAGGCTTTGTTCCACTGTTTCTAGCAGGGTTCCTTCTGAGGGCAGCACTAACGCCATTGTGATGTCATCACCTTTATAGGGCATTTCAAGGACCTCAACAGAATCCTTTATATAGTTACCATAGCGGAACCTATCATCCTGATACATCATTGGGACCTCAGAGGGCTTTGTTTTCTCTGGTACATGAAATTCTTCCATGAAAGTATTTCTTGGATCAAACTTTGATTTCCACAATCCCTGTAGGTGATCACATTGATTAGCTGAAGCTTTTATTATATAAATATATAGCTGTATATTGTAAGATACTCAATAAACCTCATTCATAGTTGCTAACATTGAAAAAATAGTTTCAAGGGACATAAACACTCTATTCACAGTTTGCAGTACAGCATGGGAAACTGCATGAACAATGCACAGCAGGATCTGGGCGATTATAGACAGCAACACTGCACATATCTCTCTGATTTCTTCCAGAAGTTTTAATCTAGCTTATTTACTATAAAGGCAAAGATTTAACTGTGAATTTTGTAGTTAGTTTAATTACACACAAAATACACAAGTGGGCTAAGCTAGTGTCTAGCTATAGTCTAGAAAAGTGTGGTGAGCAACAATTTCATATTTCTTTATTTACTAAACTGAATGATACATTTTTGTCATAAATAGATCCTTAAAATATTAATTAAAAACAATTATTTACTAGGTTAATATGCTATGAATAACGAAATATCAAACTAACACTGAAAAACACAGGGATTTTATTATGAACTGTATGCCTGGGCAAAATAAAATAACATTTTCAGTACCTTTCTGCAAGACATACACATTCCTCAATCTTTACTGCAAGTACACAATAATATCCATTGATCCTGCCAGAAATTCAAAGACCTCCTAACCTCCTTTACATATTGCCCCAAAATTGCACTCAAATCCCAAGCAGTGTTATGAACCATGCACAGTGCTTCTCTGGGACTACAAAAGAGAATACTACTCCTCCTCAGCAAGTGATAGTTAAGCAGTTCTGAATCAAAAAAGAAAAGCTTAGCAGTCATGATCCAATGGGACCTTGCCCTGTTTCTCCCAAGACACTGCTGCCTAGTTGGATATGTTTTTCGGCATGACTTGAACTCTTTCTTTAAACAGGACATCTCTTCTAACCAAATATTTTAGGCAAACTGAACAGGAATAAAAAACCAAACAACCCTTCTCCATAGGATCCATATTATATCTTCTCACTTTGAAATAGATGGCATTCACCAGCACTAGGATTGTGTCTGTTGTGATGGCTCCTTCTGGGATTACGTCCATGATTCGCTTCTCTGTTTTATTGGCAACCCAGTTATTGATAATTTGCCGGGATTCTTCAGCTTTCTCCTGAAGACACAAACAATGAGAACAAAAATACAAAAACAAAGGATAGATCATTTAACAATGAAACCGTTCCATGTATATAGTATTCCAACCTACTTCCATGCAAAATGAGTAAACAAGGCTGACCAAACCATCCTTTGTATCCATTTTTACATGATCTTCGTTTTACATGCTTGTTTTACATCGTTTTCCTGTGTCACCGTCTCCTGCTCACAGCAATATGCTCCAACCTTTTTTCCATACCTCCACCATTCTATCCTGGCCTGTTAACCACATTCTTCAGCTGCTCTGCCTCTTTCTCCTATACTGCCCTGCTCCCATTTCCTATACCTACCCTGGCTCTTCCTCCTAGTATTTCTGACTCTGTAAGAACAAACAGCATAGGTTACAGATTAAAGCAAGGCATATTTAGGAAGGTAGTGAATGGCAGTTGTAGAGGGATCCACGGCCTCTACTTACCCTCCTAACTTGGCCCTGCCATCCCTAGCCTAGTTTGTTCCTTATTCTTACATTTCCCTGACCCTGGTACTTGCTCTCTTCTTACACCAGCCCTGGTCTCTTTACCCATGTCTGTGTTTCCACCTTCTACACCTACTTTCTTATACTTACCTTGCTAGCACATTCTATATTAGCACTGCACCCATCAGCTACAGTGCTCCAATCTCACCTCCTAACCTACCTGCTCCGACAATACCACTTTTATATCACTGGATACATTTAGCCTGTTCCTGTTTTCCTTTTGTAACTACAATGATAGCATACCTAGTAGGCCCAAGCTAGTACATAAATGGGATAGTGCAGGGGTGGACTGACAACTCATGGGGCCCCCGGGAAATAGGGGATCATGGGGCCCGTGTCCTTGCCTAAACTCAATAAAGCCTATGAAAAAGGTACCAGGGGCATCTCATGGGGCCCCCTACTGACCCCGGGCCCTCGGGCAGTGCCCGAGTTTCCAAATGGTCAGTCCGCCCCTGGGATAGTGTAATTCCAAGGACCAGGGATTTATACTATCTTTACCTATTAATGTTAGTTAACATAGCATTAAATAGCATTTTTCATGCTCCCATTCTATTTGTGTGATAGAAATACTAGCGCAGGGTTTCTCAACCAGGGTTTCCTGGAACCCTCCAGAGATTGCTAATGGTTTCTCAGACAATAAACAATTTCTGCCTCTCAGATAGCTAAAAAGACCAATGGTGTCATTGGGAATTTATCTGTAAGATGGGAATTCTTCCCAATGACCACAAATGTAGAGAGCATTCTTCACACTGACCGCCACGCTAAAGTACCGTGAGCTGTAAATTTGATAGTTATTAGCAGGGGTTCCCTGAGACCAAAAGTTATTTCAAGGGTTCCTCCATGTTAGAAAAGTTTAAAAAGACTGTACTAAAAGGATAAGGGTGTAAATAACTATGTTTATTGTGTACTCATAAGCCCATTACTTCCTCTTAGAACCATGCTATGTCTTTTTTTGTATTGAGATAGTCCTCACAATAAAATACCTTGGGACACAGCCTAAGACCCAAGTACGCATTACTAAGGAATAGTAAGTATACATCACTAAGGAAAGGACAGATTGGTAGTGGCATGTAAACTGAACAAAACCTGTAAATCTGGCATTATGGGGGTTGGAGGGAAGAAAGTGGAAGGAAACAAAACACATCTTCCTACAATAGTTAAAAAAAAAAGTAGAAAACTCTTTGCAGTGAATAGACTCAACTAAATGTGGACTTTTTTTTTGGAGGGTGTCCCTCTCCTATTTAATGGTGTAACATTAGCACATAGTGATGTTGTAGGTGTATCCAGCAATATGTGGGAATGGAAGAAGTATCCCAGCACCAAATATTTAACACACATTAAGAGATGGATCCAAACTCACCTTGAAGTTTAGAGGCCACAGCTTGGCTCCATACACTGCCTCACTAATCTCTTGATAGGTTTCATTAAAGGTCAGAGACTTCTCTCCAAAGAGACGGTTAGTTGAGGTCAGTTCTGATGATTTGTTAGCTTTCCTATACAATCGACAATTCAGTTTTGCAAAGAAGAAGTGGATTTGATCAGATGCCTTGGTGGAAACTTGGTCAAAGTGGAAGACCTTCAACAGAGATATGTTATCAGTATGGACGCTAACTGGCTATGTATAAAATATTCACATTGTATTCACACGTGCGGTAAATTCCGTGTGTATATATATATATATGTGTGTGTGTGTGTGTTATTTTGCAGTTCCAGGTAGGGGGCACGCTCGCTCCCTACCCGCACCGCCATTCGTGGCCTTGGCTGTCAATCACTAGGTTCTGGCCGGCGATTTCTTGCCAGCACCATTGATTGCCAAGTATCTTACGGGGGAGAGACCCAGATCACACAGATCTCTCCGCAGCATACTGCTTTGTATGACTCTGCATAGCAGTGGAAAGCACTCACACAGCACACAGTTAAACCTTTGATCACCCCACGTTAACCCCTTCCTGTCCAGTGAAATAAGTACAGTGTCAGTCCTTTTTATTAGCACTGATCACTGTATTGGAGTCACTGGGGTTGTCCGTGACACCAAGTCAGTTCCCCCCCCAGTGTCAGAATGCCCGCTGCAGTCCTGCTATAAGTTGCTGATCACCGCCATTACTAGTAAAAAAAATAAATATATAAAAAATTCCAGTATATATACCGCCATTTGTAAACACTATAACTTTCATGTAAGCCAATTAATTTACACATATTGGAATCTTTTTTAGCAAACACATGTAGCAGAAAACATTTTGGCCTAAATTTATTACATTTTATTTTTTACTGGACATGTTTAATAGCAAAAAGTCAAAAATATTGTTTTTTTTCTCAAAATTGTTGGTCTTTTTTTATTTATAGTGCAAAAAATAAAAACCGCACAGGCAATCAAATACCACCAAAAGAAAGTTCTATTTGTTGAGAAAAAAAAAAAGGACATAAATTTAATTTGGGTGCAGCGCTGCAGGACCGCGCATTTGTCAATTAAATTAACGCAGCGCCATATCGTAAAAAATTATCTGGTCACGAGGAGGGGGGGGGGGTAAAGCCTCAGGAGGGCAAGTGGTTAAATAGTATTTGTTGACTTAACACTACTTGAACTACTTGATTAAACAAAAACAAAAACTGACCAAGCCACAACATACTACGTAATGTTATACTGAAGTAATAAATTCTGACTTTAAGAGGTTAAATTTGATCAGGTGAAAGAAATTTAGGCTGTTAGGATATAAGTCTTTGGTGAAACTGTTTGGAACTTTTTAAATCCTTATTTGTTCCAATCTTTTGAACACTAAGGCTGGCCATACATTATACAATTTTCTTGAGATTTTTGCTTTAGATTTACCAAAAACCATATAATATGAAGTCAAACCTAAACAACACTTTCAATTGTATCCAATTAGGCAGGCCCTTGCACTACATAGTTGAAGGTGAATATAAAGGAAATTGGGCAGAAATTGGACAGAAAATTGTATAGCGTATGGCCAGCCTTAGCTATAATACCAGGCATTAACACAATAGAAGCCAAATTCATTCATTCTCTATTTGACGGGTGAATTTGCAATTTCCAGTTAAAACATTTAGCCCTCACCAACATGCTAATTTCAAGGTTTTGGTTCCATTTCCTGGCAGTTTAGTCTTGTTTTGCAATCAAAAGCTAGTTGGAGGTGATTGACAAAAATTGCTCATGTTTATGTCCAATATAATATCTTAAACAGGCCATACATTAAAACATTATCGGTATTTCTACATAGATGTGGAAAAAGGAAAGTGTTAGCACTAGAACTCGTGAAGTCCTTATTTATTTATTTTTTATTCAGAATTGCATCTTATAAAAAGCCAATGTATTTCAGGGGTTAAAAGGATCCCCTCTCATCAGGGCTACAAATAACAAATGAAAGGTTGCAATCGGTATTCAATATTGATCAGTGTGCATACTGTATAGAATGTCGATTGCGAATATGTTAAAGAATTACAACACATAGGAATAGACTATACCCATATGTTATTATGTATGAGTGGTAATATAGTAATTTTTTAAATCAGGAAAAATTAACTTAAAAAAAAAAATGTCCTCCTTGGAGTCTCCACTATATGTGCTCCCACATTGTACTCCAAGTCTTTGTGCAGCTGCTCAAAACGTTGTGCCCACAGCCAGCACAGAGGGGGAACCCACAAATGAAAATCCATACCTCTTCTTCCTCCACAGCAGGAGCCACTGTCAACCACTGAGGAGGAGAAGGGTGGCTTATAGCTAGGACATCCTCATCACAGGAGTGAGTTCTCAAACCCCCACGTGTGGTTCACCGTTTTCTCCATCGCATCATTGCTGAGCTTAGTGGTAACTGACAGGGGGAGAGAAAGCACATGCAAGGGGGGTTGCTACAGAGAAAGATATCACATCTCTGATGGTGGGGATGAGCAGTAAAAGGGAGGGATCATCTTTCCAATGTCCCAGAAACAAGGTTTGACATTGGGTGCCATCTCTGGGAATTTTTCAGCCAGGCTTCTGGAGGTACATAAAGTGCCTGTAACTATAGCAAGAGATTATCCAACTTTGGTCAAAGCTGCACAGTTTGTTTTTGTTGCACAAATGCCCCCTATCTGCATAGGCAGTTTTTTGGTAAAGGTGCACTAACCCTTTATAAGCTCTGAATACCGGATGGACTCTGTTACACACTTAAACTAAGATGGTGCACTGCAACACATTTTTACTCACCTGCATGAGCTCCTTTAATGTGTTGTCACAAGACCCAAGCTTGGCCATGGTGAAAGCCTGTGAGATACTAAGAGGTGATATAAACAGGTTCTCAGAGTTGGACTTGGAGTCAGCCAGGACTTTAAAAAAGTCTATGGCAAACCTGGAGTTTGCTTTGGAAAGTTCCCAGACTCTGGGATTGGTACCTTCAGGAATCTTCTCTGGGGGAGAGGCCTCCTTCTGCTTCTCCTCTCCTTCTGACACTTCCTTCCGATAGATGCATATAGGATTCAAAGGGATGTCTTTGGGTTTGGCAATGCAGATGTCTGGATATTGGGTGTGGGAGGCAGACAAGCCCACCAGGGAAAACAGCAATACTGGTAGAAAATACATATCTAAGAGAAGAGAATCTGGTCAGAAACATAAATCAAGAAGACAGTAAGATCGCGGCATGATGGGCAGTTCTAATAGCAATAATCCATATTAAAGTGAATCTTGCATGATAAAAAAAAATGTGTTCTAACAGCAGACCAGTCATCTCATTCAGCATTGTTGTAAAATTGTATGAAAGGGAAAAAAAATACACAATTTATATAGAAACATAGAAGAGAAACAACAGGAAAATACCAAGTGGTCCATCCACTTATCTTTTTGATGAGATAGCGCTGTGTGTCCTCTCTTTCAACTATATACAGTACTTGTTGCAAGCACAGTTGAGTTGGGATGCAAACTTTCTGAAGTTTGTACCCAAAAGGGTTAGCCATGAAAAGAAAATTCCTTACTTCTTCTTGTCTACATGTTGCACTACCCTTTTTCCTTTAGTACACCTTTGTTAAAAAAAAAAAATGAAAGGAAAGGAAAAGAGAACTTCCTCCACATCAATCAGTCAATGGTGGATGTCATAGTTGGCACATGGTTGTGGGTGTGAATATTGCCACCCATCTAGGTGCAGCCATACAATTCAGTTCAAATACTTCTGTACTCATCATTTCAACAACAATAATGCAAGTACACACTAATTAAATGTGCTCGCCAAATCTTTGTCCCTCAGACCATTTTAGTGCCCCAGTTGTAAAAGAGAAGCCATTGACACGCAGGGTTATAAGTGCCTTGACAATTTTTTGAATAGAACTTAGATAGCATTCATAAAACTTAAATTAGTTTAAATTACACATTTAAGTTAATTTTTTTTTAGAAACGTGATTATGACAGATCTGTTATACGAAAAAAAAAATGATGAAAGTGGAATTCCTCTGCCGTTATGTGTTTTTTTCTTGGATTGGTTCTTCAACCATAAAGTAATAAAATCAATGTGCTGAATATAACATTTCCAGTAACTGTACCATAAGTTTGACATTAACTAGCACAATAATGTTTTAATTTGTAGACCTACAATTAGTAGTGAAAACAATTAAGCTCCTTTCACACAGCCATTCCGATAAGGTCTGTCAGTTTTTCAGATAGACCTGATCGGAACATCCATTCATCCCTATGGACAGGCTATGTAAACTTCCAGGTCCAGAAGCTCCATTCATCCCTATGGACAGGCTGTGTAAACCTCCAGGTCCAGAAGATCCATTCATCCTTATGGACAGGTTGTGTAAACCTCCAGGTCCAGAAGATCCATTCATCCTTATGGACAGGCTGTGTAAACCTCCAGGTCCAGAAGATCCATTCATCCTTATGGACAGGCTGTGTAAACCTCCAGGTCCAGAAGATCCATTCATCCTTATGGACAGGCTGTGTAAACCTCCAGGTCCGAAGATCCATTCATCCCTATGGACAGGCTGTGTAAACCTCCAGGTCTGCTAAAAAGAAAACTAAAGGGGAACCATCCTCTTCTGTTTAGGTGGAGTGGATTGGAGGTAGTTGGGTGTAAATGGACTGCAGAGTCAGTTCAGTCCCGGCCACCCATGGAGCAGACCAGGCTCTCTCTGCAGAAACTGAGCAAACACAAATGTGCCATCTGCCCGCTCTGCTTTGATCAGCAGGGTATCTGTGAGCTGATCCCCTGCTGATCGGAACAGAATCTGCCAAGTGTGAAAGGGGCCTTAGTCATTATGAAATATTCTTTTATATAAAATTCCATACACTTAAGAAATTGACTTACTAATCAATGAAAATGTAATGTAGAATAAATATTTACATATTTTATTTTAATATTTATGTTCTACAGTGCTACAAACAGTGTGATATTAAAGTAGAATTTTACACAACAATTTGATTAAGAAAAAATAAATAAAATAAAGGAACATACATTCCACACTAATAATTATGCTACCAAAGTTAGTGCGTGCTGTAAATTGACTTCAGCATTGTTCCTGTTTCTTCCTGCTGGAGGCTGCCATTTTGCTGAAGCCTAGAGCCCGAGAAGCAGTAAATCAAATGCAAAAGAGGCCAGTCTGAAGTACTCTACCAGGACTTTTTTTTCTGACTAAAGTTCCAGTTTTACTGAGAGAAATATGAGGGCTGCCATTGCTGACCTCCTCCTGAAAATGTTAGATGCATGGCTGTTATCCTAGCCCACTGTCACAAAATACATGAATTGGTGCCAGGCAATTTTAAAATATTTATTTCCGGTAGAGGAAATGGATGTATTGTGCACAACAGTTCAATTATCTTAAAGTGTGACAAATTGTTTGAGCAGAAAAGATTGTTAATATTAAACAAAGTTAATTTGTATGAAAGATGGTGTGTAGAAAAGACGTCTCCCAAATATGGCTGGCCTTATGCATTAAGGAATGAATCAGTTACGTACAATAAAGTACTGTGAAGTAAATGTGCAATACCACATCGTGCAGCAACATGTATGCGTTTGTTACAGAGCCATTCATTTCAAATAGCTTATCCAATGCACTTGCGCTTCAACATATCACAAAATATGATGTGTGTTGATTGATTTTGAATATGTTTCTAATGAACGCAGCTGAACACAAGAAAACGGGTGTCTTGTGGTGTAGTGTGTTGTGGTGTGAACCAGTCTTAAGAATTCAGCATAGTTGCCAGGTGGATCAGATAAAGATAAATGTATTTCAGTGATTGTGCATCAAATAATAGGATTTTTCACTTACTGTAAAAAAAAAAAAAAAAAAATTATTGGAGTACGATAAGGGACACGGGATGCAGTAATTTGGGTACATAGGGTTATGCTGCTGCCTTTTGGAGACTGATCAAAAAAAAAAAAAAAAAAGCTGTAAAAGGCATCCCTAATATAACCCATCCCACTCATATCATACCTCAGCAGGGGCGGACTGACCATTTGGAAACTCGGGCACTGCCCGAGGGCCCGGGGTCAGTAGGGGGCCCCGTGAGATGCCCCTGGTACCTTTTCATAGGATTTTTTGAGTTTGGGCAAGGACACAGGGGCCCCATGATCCCCTATTGCCCGGAGGCCCCATGAGTTGTCAGTCCGCCCCTGTACCTCAGTTTTGTAGCAAGCAATAGGAGCAACTAATGACAGATGGGAACAGCCTGGATCTCCTAATGTACTCTATGAAAAGCATTTTTAGCGAAGTCAAAATCCTATTTTCTTAATCATGCATTAGGGAATGCAGGATGGAGTATTTCAGGTACACTGGGACATGCAAAAAGCAGTCAAACTAAGGGGTAAGCAAAACAGAAAGCCAACTAGTCTATGAAAATCCATAGATTAACAGCTCAATAAAGCTGCTTGAAAAACCTTAAAACAGAAGCTGGCATCAGTTGAGGCCTGAACATCAATCTTGTAAGTGCCACTTCACATATATGCAGATTGGATGCAGTTTGCAGCGCATCCAATGCGCATGACATGTGAAATAACATTGCTTCTGATGGTGCATGTTCACATACAGTATGTCCGGTGCACTAGCAGTACAGATTCAGTGCAAATTGAAAGAGTCCTATTCGATTTCTTAGCAGTGTGGTCCAGTTCAGGTGCGGATTACAAGCTATTGACTTCTATGTGAACTGTTACTAAACCACATGTCATCAGTTGTGACCTGAACCTGATGTAAACCTGACCTGAACCACTGAACTGAGTCAATTAGCTGTGAAACCTGAGCTTCAGTCTGCACCACACACGTGTGTATCTACACTAAAAATGTGGGTAAGAAGCAGACCTTCCACAGTGGAGCCCTTCAGAAATGACAGGGTCAGATGGTCTAAAGGGAGAAGTAACTGTTGACTTGAATAGTAGATACCACATCCAGACAGCGGTGTGAAATCTCCTTTGAATCATGTGAAGTACATGATAGGGTGGTTTCTGGTAGTCCCATGGGGGTTTATTTACTAAAGCTGGAGAGTCCAAAATCAGACTCCCTTCTGCATAGAAACCAGTCAGCTTCTAACCTCAGCTTGTTCAATGAAGCTTTGGCAATGAAACCTGGAAGCTGATTGGTTTCTATGCAGAAGGGAGTCTGATTTTGGACTCTCCAGCTTTAGTAAATAAACCCTATGGTGTCACTGGGGGACATACAGGGGGAGCAACATTAGCAACACCCAAGATTTGACCCTCAATGGTACTCAAGGCAAATTGTTGATCCAGACTTATCTGGAGAAAAGACAGGTTTTTGATATGAATTTTCCTAGCCATGCACCATGAGAAATACAGGAAACTGTATACTTTGCAAGAAGTTGATTTTTAAAAGTGTAGATATTACCAAATCAGACAATCCCCTAGCCCATCAGAACCTGGGCTTCAACAGCCAGTCAGTTAAATCCAATGCACAAAAAGCATAGTAAATAGGTCTTTGGGACAAAAGATTTGGATGATCTGGAAGGGCCCAAATAAAATCTCCCAGGAGTCTGACAAGGTCAAAGAACCAAATCTTCCTGGGCTAGTTCGGGGCAATGAGAATCACCGAAATGCCCTCCATCTTGATCCTGCAGATTATACAAGTACGGAATTAGAAAGGAGGATAGATATGTAGACTAGGTTGAACTGATTCTACAAAATCACCAGAGCATTCCTAGACTTGAAGACAAACCTACACAGCTGTTAAACCTAGAAGCTAGGAGGTCCACTTCCAACATCCCCCACCTGTGACAGATGTCTTGAAACACCTCGGGGTGAAGATACTCTTTTACAGAATCCAGGTTTTGACTACTAAGGAAGGCACCTGACAATTTTCCATGTCCAGGATGTGCTTTTCAGGCACGGCACATTGTTCCCAAGTCCAGAACTGACCTGCAAGACTTCTGGTTCCTTCCCAATTGTTGATGTAATCTACTGCTGTGGCATTGTTCAACCTAAGTATGGTCGAACGACCTTGCAACTGAGAGGTCCAGTGTTAAAGGACAACCAATTCACACTGAGCCCCAGATTAATCGGGATATGAGCCCTCTCCAAGCCTTGCATCAATAGGGTATTCAAGACTCCTCTCAAGCCTGACAAGCAGGCATCCATTGTGAGAAGCTTTCAAACCAATGGGAGGAAGAATTCTGAGTACAGCTCTAGATCTGTGATTCAACAGACCAAGCCTGATTTTCTGTGTCAAGCATGTGCAATGGCCCAGAGACTGAACCTGCTTGTCCAACACTGCTAGAATGTTGAGTTGCAACAGTCTGAAAGAAAATTAGGCAGAACGGCTTCCAAATGGGTCACTATTAAGTCCAAAATCCACATGAAAGTAGAAGGTTGGTTGGCTGTAGAGTCTGAACGTGGGAGGGAAGATTCCAGAAATTGACCTGTATATGAAAAACCTTGGGCAGGAACATATAAAAGGTCCAGACCCAGAAACTTGAAGAGATGAGACTGTTCCATCACTGATTTCTGTAGATTTTCCCTTTATGGGCCAATAGCTACAACTCCTTGAAAGAAGAGCAATGCCAGAGAGTTCCATCAAACTTTGCGGGGTGCTGGCAAGTTTGAGAACTTGAGGCAGGGTGGAGGCAGAGACTGAAATTCCAGCTTGTCATTCTAGATATATAAGTGAGGATTCACCCACAAGGGGTACTCAAAAAGCAACTCTAAAGCAGGAAGGCCTTTTTTCCATCTGTGATCAAGACACTGTAAGGAAGTAGGGAGCCCAATCAAACATCCAGAGGATTGTGGAGGTGGTGCATAGACAGAGGGGATAGCAGAAAGGCATTATGGCCTGTGCATGCACCAGAAAATAGCACACACAGTGAGAACTGGGAGGAAACTTGCAGAGAAGTAAGGCCATAAGGCTCATGCAACCACAGTAGAAGGTCGGTTAGAGCTCCAAATTATGCAACTGGCAGGTGCAACCAATAGTTTTGGCCAGAACCCCGCAAGTTAACCATGTGCTTAAAGAATTGGAGCAATTTAAGCATCATCAAGCTCCCCACACCCAAGGTCCAAAGCCCAAAATCACCACAGCTGAGGTCCTGTGAGGCCCTGCAGGTCTCACACTGGGGAAAGAGAGGCACAACATGTTGCTTCCACTAGTCTTTCCCCCTCTGGTGGGCACATTGCCTAAAGCGTCTTCAAGTACAGGATTCCATCAGAAGGATGCACTGCAGCCCTAGACCTGTAAAGTGCTCTGCAGTAGACTCATACATTACATACAGGTGTCTAGGAAGGCACCTTCAGCATAGCCCAGTGCTCGAGGACACATTACAAACTGGCTCCAAAAACAGTCCGGAGTACAGCTTTCACAGAAATTTCAAGGATCAGACAATCCGGAAAACTTCTATCACTGCAGCAAGTGGAGCAATTTGTTTGAGAGAAAAAAACATTTTTTGCTTCTTTTTCTTCTGAGGAGAGAAGTTGTCTGTTATTCTAGGACATTAGCATAAAACTAAGGCATGATGGTATTGGGAAGGATTATAAGTAATCTGTCCTTACAGTTTTGTCAGTGTTCAGTCTCTTAATGACAGCAGTGTAACCCACTGTACCTGAATTACTTCACCATGTATCCCTTAATGTACAATGTCTTTTTTTTTTGTGATGACCACAAGAAGCATTTCTTTGTCCATGAAAATTGGCACTTTTTCATCCAAGCATAAATCCAAGAGAGAATAATGGCTGCCATTGCTGATCTCTCCTAAAGATCTACTGGGTTGTCATGTTAATTTTTGCTTCAATATTCTAAATTGCTAATCCTGAACTAGTATTCTGTTAAGGACTTTTCTTGACCTTTCCCCATCTGCCCTCTATATTACTGACCCACTGGCTTCAGTACACTAAGCATAAAAACCATTGTGCCAACATAGGCCTCACATAATGTGTGTTTTTAAGAAATAAAAAGAATGTTGTAGGTCAGTGCTGCTATATGCTGAATAGGAATGATGGTCAAAAGAGTATTATATGCTTGATTCACTAAGCTCACACTAGCACAAGAATCTTTATTTTAGTCATGTGACTGTAATTTTTACATTTCATTTGACCCAAATAAAAATAGCTGTCACTTTATTGAAAATAGGTATTTGTATCTTGAGGTGTTAGCTGTGTGAACAGGGCCTATAACACAAGAAGCTCAATGTAAAACTGTTGTCGCAAGGATAAGATCTTATTTGCAGTCGCCCAACTGCACATTTCAGAACTCACAGCACTCATCTAGAAATAACTTGTTTTTTGATAAGGATCCTTATTGGTTTGTTAGTTTTGCAAATTGAGCCTAAAGGATTCTTCTGGATGGACATTTCCCTCCCTAGTTTTAAGAGTAAATCTACTGTTCTCAAGTAATGATGTTCTTACCTGCGTGAAGCTCTTTTCTTCAATGCTTCTCTTTGTACCACATGAGAGAAAACAGGTAGTACTGAATGTCTCACTCCCACAGGATCAAGAAGAACAAGGACACAGGGTGAAAGGTGGATGACCAGGCAGTTGAAATTGTAATCAAAGAGTTGCTTTGTTTGTAATAGGTGGGTCTTAACTTTAACTATCATGTTACTGTCAGGTAAAACCCTGATAAAGACACAAATACCTTCCTAAATGTATACCACTGTCTCTTTACCACACACTACAGTACTCAATTAACTAAAGCTGGTCCAAGACATTGAAGGGAAGTCAGACATATCCATGATCCAAATCCAGAAATGTATTTTCAAAGATCTCTACGTAAACATGCATGTCTGGATCACCAGTGTGCATTTTTATGGTAATTGTAAGGGGCACAGACAGAAATTCTAAATCAAGATCATCTCCAGCACGGAGAGAAGGCCCTCTGGTACCCAAGGCAAAGATGTCAAGGCGTGCCTCCACCCCAAAGCTGAGGAGGACAGTACTTGCAGTACTCCACACGTACAGTAGCCAGCACATAAATATCTACTAGATTTAAAGCTGCCACTTTTTCATCAATGAAAAGCTGAACGGGATGGAGGGATTAATGCTACATGGTTAAACTGGTGTGATTTTTTTTTTTCCATAAATTAGCACGTAGCCATGGTTTTTATTACACTATAACCAAAACATTTCCTTTTCATAAAAGGCACTAAAATGAGGTTTCTGTGATCTTTTTTAAGAAATGAAATAAGAGTCTTTAAAAACATTTTGATATGGCACTACAAGGCACAACATTATTACAGCGTGTTTATGAATGAAGCAAGCCAATAAAACAATATTTAAGCTAGTGATACTGAAAAATCTAATCAAATGTAGAATAGAAATAAAAATTATACAATTTAACTAGTCTGAGGTTCATTTACTTCCACCACACATACTGTCCAATTATCTGATGACATCCCAAGCATCACACATTTTGATTATCATGTACTGTACATACTATAAGGCAGGCCATAGATGATGCGATTTTCTTTCCTGCAACCATGGTTTGAAGGAAAGAAAATCACTCAACTAACTGTGTTGTTGGGGGGAATCCCTTCCATGACCTGTTGTGTTTTCCTGGAAGAGGGGGGCGTGGGGAGCCATCCCTGCCAGGAGAACACAATGACTATTGCTAGCGGCAACAGCAGCTGGCAATAATCGCATGTAAAAATCCAACATGATGGTTGTACCCAAGTGGGTCAAAGGATCGACTTGGGTACAATCAGCCTGCCCACAGATGGATTGAATCTCAGGCGGTCCCTGCTGAACCGGTCAAGATTTGAACCATCTATGCCTAACCTAATTGACAGATAATTTTGAACACAGTCACTCAGGACTATATAGAACATTGAGCCCCAATGCTGATACTACGTTTGTAGTGTACAGAGAAAAACATAGCTAAACATTTGCCTACACAGGATTATCATGTCCCATCGGACACTGACAGTGTAAACAGCAGAACAGCAAAGCTTAGTTACTCAGTAACGAATGTAAGCTGGTAAACAGGATAACCTAAAATTCAGACTATTCTAATTCAATGGACTGTCCTGAGACTACTAGGAATGGTCAGTGCATACTTCTTTTCAGATACTTTGCAGGGGGTCAAGTATTACCAATGGCTGATGCCAGTCATATTTTTTTCTGACCTCATCTAGCTAGCTCTGTGTCAGAGGTCCAAGGTGCCATTATAGGAAACACCACATACAGTGATCAGTATAAATGAGTACACCCCAACAGATTTGTCAGAAAACCTTTACTTTCCTTTCAGAGTCAACATTTTCTATGGGACACTACACTACACAATTCTCACGGGCCATTGATTGCAAACAACATTTGTTAATTTGCACACACAAAAAAGTATTTTTCCAAACAAATTCATTCAAGACCATGTTGCATACATGAATAAACCCCAATGAAAGTCTCTGGAGAAAAGCTGAATTTTAGACAAAATCCTAATTAACAAGAATTCAGCTACAGGTGAGTCTAATTATTCATTAAAAAGGTGTCCAGCAGACAGGTGATTATAAAAGGGCGTTACTTAAAGAAAATCTCTTCCCATTTCATGTCAGCAATTGCACAACATGGAAATGTCACAAGGCCTGAGAAAGAAAATTTCTTTACATAAGAAAAGTGAAGGCTACAAGAAGATGAGCAAAGCTTTAGTTATCAGTCAGAATACTGTAGCAAAAGTGATACAAAAATTTAACAAAGGTGGAACTGCAACCACCTCACAGGGACTGTTCTATGGAAGTTAACACCTCGATAGGAGCGTCTTGTGATGAGAAGGGTTGAAGAAAATCGCCATGCAAGTTCACTGCCGTTAGCTAAAGAAGTAGAAAGCCAAACTGGGGTGATTGTTTCCCGTGACACAATATGGCGTACACTGCAGAGGAATGGCATGTATGGGTGTCCTCCAAGAAGGAAGCCTCTCCTAAAGCCCATTCACATAAAATCCCACCTAGAATTTGCCAGGGCCCATGCTGAAAAAGCAGATGACTACTGGAACGCCGTACTCTGGAGCGATGAGACCAAGATAAATGTTTTTGGAACTGACAGCTTCAAAACTGTCGCAAAGGTGAGGAGTACAAAGTAAAATGCATGGTGCCTACAGTGAAACATGGTGGTGGCAGAGTCTTTCTGTGGGACTGAAAGTGTTTCAGTGACCAAGTATGTCTCCTTATCTGAACCCAATCTAACACCTATGGGGAATTCTGAAGAGACAAGCTGAGCATCACTCTCCATCCAGCATCCAGGCTCTAAAAGAGGCCGTTCTTGAAGAATGGGAAAAGATCGATGTTGCAATATGTCGCTAACTTGTTCATTCCATGCCTAGAAGACTTGGTGCTGTCCTTACAAATCATGGAAGTCATACAAAATACTAGATGTAGTAGTTTTTGTTTTGTTGTGGGATGTATTCATTTGTGCATCAAATAATTTGCGTAAAACTGAAGATTTTGTAATCTAAGTTATAGTAAACTTACTTTCATGTAATGAGCTAAACAAATGTTCTATAAAACTCAGTTTTCTCAAAACTTTGAAAGTTGTTCTTGTATTCATTGAGATGTTGATTAAATCTTACTTTTCAAAAGGTGTGTACTCATTTATGCTCAGCACTTTATATGTAGAGACTACCCAAACAAAAATAAATTGGGTCTTAAATTTGGAGGAAAAAAAGACTTTTAGAAAGAGTAAAACGTTTTAGTGGGCAGGGGAACAAAAAAAAAAAAAATGTTGTGCTCATACATTCCATAAAGGGTGTGTGAATAAACTACACTCAAACAGAGAGGTCACCCAATAGAACAGTTTTTAGGGTGATGAGCTCTGCTGTACAGGGAAGGGGTAAATACCAAGTCAAATTCAGGTACTTTAGTTACGTATAAAAATATACTTAGGGCCCATTTACAACAGCATGGTGGTCTATTGTGGGGCATTTAATTCACACACCGTATATTAAAGCAACACTTTTTTATTTGAATGGGCTACCCAAAGCTACACTGCACCTGAGCACCACAAATCAAAAATGCTATTTAATTAATTGTAACATATTCAAAGCAAACTCACCTGTCCATTCATGTCTCCATGCTTTATTTTGCTGACAAATCACTTTGAAAAACACCCTCTAGCATTTCTGGCTGTCGCCATCTTGAGAGAAGGCAGATGATTAACGACTTGCCCTCCTGAGAATTTACCCCCCCCCCCCTTCCTGACCAGGCCATTTTTTGTGTTACGGTGCTGCGTGCCTTTAATTGACAATTGTGTGGTCATGCGACGCTGCACCCAAATTAAATTTATGTCCTTTTTTTTCCCCCACGAATTGAGCTTTTGTTCAGTGGTATTTGATTGCATGTGCGGTTTTTAATTTTTGCGCTATAAAAAAAAAAGACCAACAATTTTGAGAAAAAACCCCCCAATATTTTTTACTTTTTGGTATTAAACATGTCCAGTAAAAAATATTTTAAAAATCTAATTTTGTCATAAATTTAGGCCAAAATGTATTCTGCTACATGTCTTTGCTGAAAAAAAAAATCCCAATACGTGAATTAATTGGTTTATGTGAAACTTACAGTGTTTAAAAAAAAAATATACAGCATGCAGTACATACCGCCATTTGTAAACTAGTAATGGTGGCAATCAGGGACTTATATCGGGACTGCAGTGAATTAGTGCTAATAAAAAAAAAGCACTGGCATGGGCTGGAAGGGGTTAACATGAGGGGCGATCAAAGGGTTAACTGTGTGCTGGGAGTGTTTTACTAGGGGGCCGTGTCAGTGTGCTTCACTGTAAGCACGCTGCTCTGGATGGCTGTGCCGTGCACAGCCATCCAGAGCAGTGTGTCCGAGCCAACAGGGAGGAGGACTGTTAGTAAACAAAGCAGCCCTCCTCCCCATTGGAGATCCTAGATAATCACTGGCCGGGACCCGGTGATTGACAGCCGTGGCCGTGAATGGCGCAGGTAGGGCTCGAGTGCGTCCCCTACCCGGAAATGCAAATATCACGTATGTATACGTGATTTTGCACACCCCTGCCGCTCTGTAGCAACATATCTGCTATAGGGTGGCGGGGAAGCGGTTAATGTAGCATTTGCCTCCTGGAATCCATCTGCCCTTAGCTCAGGCCTACAGGCAAAAGGGTGTGCTTAGCTGAGAAAACGCCTCCTTCTGTCTTGAAGACTCATGGGATGTATGACATCATTTGCCTAGGCATGGAAAACAGGAAGTAACTGAAGAAATATGAAAAAAATGTAAAACAAGTAAATATGATATACCGTCCTATTTACTAATGCTAGCAGCATAAGGATTTAAAATAGTCAAAGTGTAATGAGAGTGAAGTTCCACTTTAACGTACTACAAAGAACCACAATTCTCTTCTCCAGTTTCGCACTCTCCCGAACCCCCAAGTCTGCACGAGGTATGGTTTTAAAACCCTGACTGATATTGTGGCCCAAGCGACCCAGCTGCCTTTGCCTCAACTCCCTGCTACCTTTCGACTGCTGGCTTGTATGTTCTTCAGATACCTTCAACTACGGCATGCTGCGAGAGCCCAATTCCCCCAGTTTCCTATCCTCCAGGCTGGCCCAACTGAGGACCTATTGGTTCCAGGAGACATGGCGAAACCCCTCTAGACCCTGTATGAGGCTCTTCTAAACTTTCATTTCCCTAAATTTGAGTGAATGTGGAAACAGTGGAAGGAAGAGATCTCATCCTTAAAAAAGGAGGACTGGGAAGACAGACTGGAATGGAGTTCTAAATTAGTTGTTTCCACAAGGGATAAATTGATTTAGGTCAAATTTCTCCAGTCTATTACACCCGAGATTTCATAATTATGACCTACTGGTTTTATGTTTCTGCAAAGAATAATCTCCAGTTACAACCATCCTCTCCGGAGCTAGCCCTAGAGCAGGCATGTCCAAAGTCCAGCCCGCGGGCCATTTACGGCCCGGGGGTCGGTTTAATACGGCCCTCCAACAGCCCTCCCTGCTCTGTGTAATGTGGCCCTCCCTTCTATGGCAGACAGTCTTCTGCTTGAGAGCAGAGGGCAGTGCGCATGCCTGACTGCGGCGCGTTCTCCCTGGTCTGTGTAAATGCGGCTGTCGCACGGCCCTCCCTTCTGTGGCAGACAGTCTTCTGCTTGAGAGTAGTGCGCATGCGTGACTGCGCCGCGCTGGGAGCGACAGAGGGCGGTGACGTCAGGGCCGGGCTTCCAGCGTGAAGTGTGTTTCTCTTCCCCTCCCGGCTGCCGAGCAGAAACTTCAGCTCCAGCTACCTTTTTCACCCTTCACATTAGTGCAGGTAAGTTTTTTTAAAATTTATTTTCAATACATTGTGAAAACTCAGCTGTCAGTTGATCTTAATGTTATGAAATGAAAAGTATGTCGTTTGCAATTAACTTGGCATAAAATAATTTATTTGCATTTAATTGTAATGGTTCAAAGAATGTTTGGAAAAATGTTCAGCCCTCCACCATGTTCACTTCATCCAATCTGGCCCTCTTTGAAAAAAGTTTGGACACCCCTGGTCTAGAGGGTATCCATAAGGATGACCAGCAATCACATCATGCCAAACTTCTGATTTCTTGTTTTATGCTAAAAAGGAGATACTGTTAAAATGGTTCTGCTCAGCTTCTCCCGACTTGTCATCCGGGGAGGCTCTGGTGGATGCAGCTTTACCGATGTATAACCCCCACTTATATTAACCAGGGCTGTCCTTAGAAGTATAAGGTGTGGGCTCCATGGACATCTGATCAGTGATGAGCGCTGGGTGGACTGCATACTTGGTGTATTACTTCCATCTTTTCTCTTTCCACTCTCCTTCCTTCCTTCTTGCTCTAACTCCCTATCTCCATTCCATTACCTCTTCTCTCCACTCCCCTCCCCCACTTCTTTCTTTCCGCAGGATTTTTGCAGTGTCTCCTACCCTTCTGCTCTCTTATCCATTGCTATATCACTGATAATATAAATTTGGGAATTCACGGATTGTTGCACCTTTTCCCTCTATTCTGACCATGTAAGGCCAACTATGACATATTCCTATTATTGTTTGTCCACTTGCAGTAAAATATGGGTGGACGGTGTTGTTTTTTTTATCTGATTATTTTTGGCATTGTACCATGTTGTTCTCTGTATTTATGCTGTAATGTAAGCTTGACATTAATAAAGCATTTAGTTTTTGTGGAAAAAATTAAAATACTGCTATTACTAGACTCATTAACTGAGCAATGGGATACACAGAAGCAATGCTAAATCACAAACATTACCCAGATTTACCCCCAATCCTCCCCCCTCGAGCTTGTCCCACTATTATGTTTGGCTTCAATCTTGTTCCTATAACAAGAATCCGTTCTTAATATTCCCTAGGACATCACCTTGCAAAAAGGCTTGAATTGGCAGCGGCTAGGAGCTCCATTCTTATTGTCATTAGCCACTTCCCATCCAGTCCATGTATATAAATGGCCAGACGGGAGCAGTGCAGGAGCGGGTTGCCGTTCATAAACAGCACCCACATTTTCAGCCTGGGAGTGCACGGCATCATGATCCGGTGCCTGCTGTGTCCTGAGAACACAGTGGAACACCAATCGCTGTACGGGACCTCTGTGTGAAGTCCCGCTCACATGAATAGTAGTAAGCAAGATGTCACTTCTGACATGATTGCTTACTACTAGTGAAATCTGTAAATGATCCCAGAGATCACGTGGTACAAGGCTATTCACAACAGCCTTGTACCATGGGACAGAAAAAATGAGGAAGGGTTGTAAAAGGAGTGCACTTTCGCCTTCCACGGCCAGTGCATGCTCCGAAACGCGTCGCAGTGCACCCTGGGATCTGTCGTCATCACGGCCACACCGCCGCTACGTTCCATCCGGCTCTGAGGGAGGACGTGCATGAAGGCTGGCCTCACCGTTGTTCCACCTCCAGCCACCACGCTGTTCCAGCCGAGAGCTGACCTCCCCACATCGCAGAGAGATGACGGCTCTTCACCCGGGTTACCATCCCACCGTTAACGATTGTTAACCATGGTTTTTATGCTTATGATTACTTCACACGTGAGTGTTTCTACATTTAGACTTGAATTAAAAGACTTATTGCACTTAGAGGCGCTTCTCTCCTTTTTCTCTTGTACCATGTGACAAGCTGTGATAAAAAAAAAAATCACCCCCCCACAAGTAGTACCGTGACACTGTACTGCTAGGGTGACAGTATGTTAATATTTAAAATAAAATGTAAAAAAAGGTTTTGAAAAATTATAATTTTTGGTTATAAACTAATCTGGGTTTTTTTTTTTTTTACTCAAAAGATAGCTGAATACATTTTGGCCAAGATTTATGAAGAAAGATTTGCAAACTTTTATAAGAAAAACTTTTTTTTCAACATTTTTGGCCTTCTTCATTTATATAACAAAAAACATAAAAATTCCAGTGGTAAATAAACACCACCAAAATAAAGTTTTATGTGTCTCAAAAAAAATGCTAAAACATTCACATGCATACAGTGTTGCATGACCGCGCAATTGTCAAAGTGTGACAGCACTGAAAGATGAAAATTGGCCTGGAAAGGAAGGGGGTAAAAGTGTCCGGACTTGAAGTGGTTAAGTACACGCAAATACATTGCTTAACCCTTTGAAGACCATAAGATTACGGAACGCCAAAAGAATCAATTTTTTGTTTTTAAAGTTCGTACACTTCAGTTGCTGTAACTAAGCCATTTCATGAAATAATTGGCAAAAAGCTAAATCCATTTGTTGATAAGAACTAATATTTTGACTCAAACCAAAAAAAAAAAAAATTTTAAAGTTCTTAATCAGATGATACAGGCAATTAAAAACATGGGACAAATACATCCCTTGTTCCTCAAAGGGTTAACCCCTTCACACCGGCGCCTCCCGGCCCTTTAAGGGTCCCAGAAGCCAGGAGGTGGGGTTTAGGGTCATGTGGCGGTCACATGATCGGGACCTTTCCGTAAGTAACAGACATGTGTGCTGGGAGCGCACAGGGTACGCTCTCTCGGCCCATGCCCTTTTTTAATAGAACACAAATGTGCTGCGGCTCGGCGTCTAGGCCCAGATGCCGGGAGGCCGCACATCTGTGTGCAGCCGGCGTGAAGAGGTTAAGAACATGGCAGTGGTTCTGCTGCACTGAAATCCCAGCCAGCAATGTCAGCTCTGCCTGGTCGGCTACAAAGCTTCACCTATCCCTCCCTTTGATCTCATTTTAAGCAAAACAAGGCTGCTGCCTTGACTTAGAAGAACCTGCCCACACCCTGGGGTTTATTTACTAAAGCTGGAGAGTGCAAAATCAGGCTCAATTCTGCATAGAAACCAATCAGCTTCTAACCTCAGCTTGTTCAATGACACTTTGGCAATATAACGAGGAAGCTGATTGGTTTCTATGCAGAAACAAGCCTGTTTTTGCACACTCCAGCTTTAGTAAATAAACCCCAGGGTGTGGGCAGGTTCTTCTGAGTCAAGGCAGCAGCCTTGTTTTGCTTAAAATGAGATGAAAGGGAGGGATAGGTGAAGCTATGTAGCCAACCAGGCAGGGCTGACATTGCTGGCTAGGATTTCAGTGCAGCAGAACCACTGCCATGTCAGCCCAAGCACAAGTTAGCAGCATACTGAAAAGCAACACACTGCCTGCTGACTTTTTTTTTTTTTTGTGGGGGAAACAAGAATTAAAACACCTTGTCTGATCAGAATTTTAATTTGACAAAAATGTCAGAAATGCCCTCATGGACCTCACCTGGCCTTTTCTGTAAGCATAAAATCATGAATTATCTGCTAAGCCAAATGTCCATATGTGTGCAAGAAACAGACTAAGCATACTCCTGGAGGCACCGAGGATCCTCTCATCTATCTTAGAGCAGCACGTTTGTTACAATTCTCCCACTCCAAGCAGCCTATACTTACCTCTCCCGTAGGTTCAGCATCCTGATTGGTGCTCTAAGACAGTGTTCCTCAACCTTTTCCCAGCCGGGGCACCCTTCAAAAGCATTCTCAGTCATGAGGCACCCCTGTCCGAGGCTTGGTCCACGTTACCATGTGTCGCGGAATGCACGCTAAATCAAGCTCATTCCTGACACGCAGCTCTGCTCTTCAGGGGTACCCCCATAGATTGACAAACAGGGGGTGTTTTTGGTGAGGTGCAATTTTAAAACGAAGGTCAGGGATGACTTTCCTTGCATTTCTGCAGGTAAGGCAGCCCATTGAAATGAATGGGCTGCTATACACACAGCCCGAGATGTGAACTAAGGGCCTGTTCACCTGAGGGTGGAGGGCGTTAAAAATACACAATTGGGCTGCTTTTACCACCCCCAACTGCTCCCCCTTTAGCTGCAGAAACAGCAGCTGGGCGTATACACATGCTGTTGCCGCAGCTGGAAGTATACCTCCAGGTGAATGGAGTTGCACTACAACCGCCCTGCAACTGTGTGCGCATTGCACACAGTTGTGGTATGGTGACTGATGCTGTGGTTAAACCAGGTGGTGAGGGAGCAACATATTGCCTCTTCACCACCTGTCAAATGCCTCTGAGAAGTGATCTGAGAATGGATTGCTTTTCAGAGGAGCAGCAGTCCTTGCTACTATTACGAACAAATCCTAAAAAAGCACATGTACACACACACATACATGGACACGTATGTACACACATGTACAGTCAGGTCCATAAATATTGGGACATCTACACAATTCTAACATTTTTGGCTCTATACACCACCACAATGGATTTGAAATGAAACGAACAAGATGTGCTTTAACTGCAGACTGTCAGCTTTAATTTGAGGGTATTTACATCCAAATCAGATGAACGGTGTAGGAATTACAACAGTTTGCATATGTGCCTCCCACTTTTTAAGGGACCAAAAGTAATGGGACAATTGGCTTCTCAGCTGTTCCATGGCCAGGTGTGTGTTTTTCCCTCATTATCCCAATTACAATGAGCAGATAAAAGGTCCAGAGTTCATTTCAAGTGTGCTATTTGCATTTGGAATCTATTGCTGTTAACTCTCAAGATGAGATCCAAAGAGCTGTCAATATCAGTGAAGCAAGCCATCATTAGGCTGAAAAAACAAAACAAACCCATCAGAGAGATAGCAAAAACATTAGGCATGGCCAAAACAACTGTTTGGAACATTCTTAAAAAGAAGGAACGCACCGGTGAGCTCAGCAACACCAAAAGACCCGGAAGACCAAGGAAAACAACTGTGGTGGATGACCAAAGAATTCTTTCCCTGGTGAAGAAAACACCCTTCACAACAGTTGGCCAGATCAAGAACACTCTCCAGGAGGTAGGTGTATGTGTGTCAAAGTCACCAATCAAGAGAAGACTTCACCAGAGTGAATACAGAGGGTTCACCACAAGATGTAAACCATTGGTGAGCCTCAAAAACAGGAAGGCCAGATTAGAGTTTACCAAACGACATCTAAAAAAGCCTTCACAGTTCTGGAACAACATCCTATGGACAGATGAGACCACGATCAACTTGTACCAGAGTGATGGGAAGAGAAGAGTATGGAGAAGAAAAGGAACTGCTCATGATCCTAAGCATACCACCTCATCAGTGAAGCATGGTGGTGGTAGTGTCATGGCGTGGGCATGTATGGCTGCCAGTGGAACTGCTTCTCTTGTATTTATTGATGATGTGACTGCTGACAAAAGCAGCAGGATGAATTCTGAAGTGTTTCGGGCAATATTATCTGCTCATATTCAGCCAAATGCTTCAGAACTCATTGAACGCAGCTTCACAGTGCAGATGGACAATGACCCAAAGCATACTGCAAAAGCAACCAAAGAGTTTTTTAAGGGAAAGAAGTGGAATGTTATGCAATGGCCAAGTCAATCACCTGACCTGAATCCGATTGAGCATGCATTTCACTTGCTGAAGGCAAAACTGAAGGGAAAATGCCCCAAGAACAAGCAGGAACTGAAGACAGTTGCAGTAGAGGCCTGGCAGAGCATCACCAGGGATGAAACCCAGCGTCTGGTGATGTCTATGCGCTCCAGACTTCAGGCTGTAATTGACTGCAAAGGATTTACAACCAAGTATTAAAAAGTGAAAGTTTGATTTATGATTATTATTCTGGCCCATTACTTTTGGTCCCTTAATAAGTGGGAGGCACATATGCAAACTGTTGTAATTCCTACACCGTTCACCTGATTTGGATGTAAATACCCTCAAATTAAAGCTGGCAGTCTGCAGTTAAAGCACATCTTGTTTGTTTCATTTCAAATCCATTGTGGTGGTGTATAGAGCCAAAAATGTTAGAATTGTGTCAATGTCCCAATATTTATGGACCTGACTGTATACAGCATTATGAAGTTACAGTACCTTAGCTGCCATCACACAGCTGGGGTACTGCACTCTAGGGGGAAGTAGAGAGCACAGAAGACACTCCCCTTCCCTTTGCTTTCACTTTGTTCAGCGGTCTGAGGGCTCCAAGTGCCGACGTACGCTGCGGATTGGGAGCTCGGGCTCGGGCTCAAGTGACAGCCATTCTCGCCCCGGTTGAGAAAAGCTGCTCTAAGACAATGAAATTAACTGGTACTTCCATCTGTGGAGGAACTTGGGGCAGCTCAATCAGTGCCATCACATGGCTGTCCATAGACCTACATAAGCTACAACTCTGGCAACGCATAATACAATACAAGAGATTTTGCTTACTCCCCATGGCTGGTGTAGGAGTGAAAGAGGTACAGTTGTGTTCAAAATAATAGCAGTCAGACATCACTAACCGGATCAATCACTGTTTTTGGTAGAAATGATATTTCTACATGGCAAATAATTTACTAGCAGGTGTAGTAGAGTAATAGAAATCCAACAGACCAAACAGTCATGACATGCATGCTGCTGATTCTGTGTAATTGAATCACTCATTGAAAGGGGCATGTTCAAAATAATAGCAGTGTGGAGTTCTATTAGTGAGGTCATTCATTCTTTGAAAAACAGGTGGCAATTATTGCCCTTATTTAAGGAAGGAAGGCAGCAAATGTTGTACATGCTGGTTACAGTGCATTTCTCTCTGAAATTCTGAGGAAAATGGGTCGTTCCAGACATTGTTCAGAAGAACAGCGTACCTTGATTAAAAAGTTGATTGGAGAGGGGAAAACATATAAAGACGTGCAGAAAATGATAGGCTGCTCAGCTAAAATGATCGCAAATGCTTTAAAATGGCAACCAAAACCTGAAAGATGTGGAAGAAAGCGAAAAACTACCATTCGAATGGATAGAAGAATAGCCAAAATGGCAAAGACTCAGCCAACAATCAGCTCCAGGAAGATGAAAGAAGGTGTAAAGTTACCTGTGAGTACTGTTACAATTAGAAGACGCCTACGTGAAGCCAAGCTATCTGCAAGAAGCCCCCGCAAAGTCCCACTGTTGAAAAAAAAGACGTGCTGAAGAGGTTACAATTTGCCAAAGAACACATTGACTGGCCTAAAGAGAAATGGCGCAACATTTTGTGGACTGATGAAAGTAAGATTGTTCTTTTTGGGTCTAGTGGCCGGAGACAATTTGTCAGATGACCCCCAAACACTGAATTCAAGCCACAGTACACTGTGAAGACAGTGAAGCATGGTGGGGCAAGCATCATGATATGGGGATGTTTCTCATACTACGGTGTTGGGCCTATTTATCGCATACCAGGGATCATGGATCAGTTTGAATACATCAGAATACTTGAAGAGGTCATGCTGCCTTATGCTGAAGAGGAAATACCCGTGAAATGGGTGTTCCAACAAGACAACGACCCCAAACACACCAGTAAACGTGCAACATCTTGGTTCCAGACCAACAAGATTGACGTTATGGAGTGGCCAGCCCAATCCCCGGATCTTAATCCAATAGAAAACTTGTGGGATGACATTAAAAATGCAGTTTCTGAGGCAAAACCAAGAAATAGAGAAGAACTGTGGAATGTAGTCCAATCTTCCTGGGCTGGAATACCTGTTCACAGGTGCCAGAAGTTGGGTGACTCCATGCAACACAGATGTACAGCAGTTCTCAGAAACAGTGCGACTACAACCAAATATTCATTAAGTGATTCAAAGGAAAGCAAAATCTTCAAACATTTTTCAGTTTATATAGTGAATGTTTGAGTTTGTAAAGAATACAAACTGCTATTTTTTTGAACAGTCTAATATTCACTTTTCTTCAATTTCTTTAGAGGAACAACACAAATTTGATATATTTTTCTTCATGTTTTGATTTGGAATAGAATGTGTGGTGTTCCCAATGCATTTGTGTGTATGGAAATAAAAGCTATTAGAAGGATTTTGAGCTTTATTCACTTTTTTCAACACACTGCTATTATTTTGAACACAACTGTATATGCATCTCTGGAAGTAGCGTATCTAAACCTAAAAACAAATAATGTGTTGCAGCTTACCATTTCAGAAATGTAGTGGCTGTATTAGTTTGAGATTTTCAGGCTAAAACATTTTCAGCAAATACCTGGTTGATCTAAACAGAAAGGCATTGTCCTTAACACTTTCCATAAGCTAAAAAGAAAGCAAAAACATCCTTAATTTTATTGTGTAAACTACTAGCCCAGTCAATCCACCATGTTATAGAGATGAACAAAGGCAGACACATTTAACCCCTTTGCGCCGGCGCCTCCTGGCCCTTTAAGGGTTCCAGAAGCTGAGGCTTTAGGGTCATGTGACCTCCGTGATTCACTGTCACATGATCGGGAAAGGTCCTGATCGTAAGAGGAGATCGGGACCTTTCCGAGACTACCAAACGTGTGCTGGGAGCGCGCGCTCTCAGCTATTTTTTTTCTTTTTTTAAACAGAACACAAATGTGCAGCCGCTCAGCGTCTAGACCCAGACACCGGGAGGCTGCACATTTGCATTCGGCCGGCGCCAAAAGGTTAAAGTGGTATTAAACCCCAAACAAAAAATGTAAATCATTGCAGCTTACCATCCCTTAGATGTAGTGGCTGTATTAGCTTTTTTTTAGGCTCTCTCCCCATTTTCATCTAGTGATCTGGCCAGTAACACTCCTGTATTCGAGTTACTACACTCTGGCATTGTCAGTCTGGGAAGGGGGGGAGGGGAGGGTAGTGTTAGATGTACTAGCATATTTAGATGCACTAAACAAACTGAAGCCAAACTCCACCTGTTTTTAAGCAGTTATCCTTTTGGGATAAAGGTTTTATATAAATAAAAGTTGAACATGTTGAACACCCCTGTCAGTGTTAAGATAGTTTGTCTCAACCCTGTAAATGCTACATCTGCAGGACAGCTTGTTCTGTGGAAAAACAAAGACTTACTGGCAGGATCACCAGGTAAAAATAAAAGAAAAAGCCTAAAAAGAAAACTAATGCAGCAATTACATCTAAGAATGTGTAAGCTACAATATAATAAATTTTCCTATTGGGTTTAATACCGCTTTAAATGCTAACTCCAATGTTAGCAACAAGTTTCACGCATTTTTAGGGTTTAACATGTTACTAGCCAACACATTATAGTGAACCTGTTGCCCTGCAGTTACAAAGCAACAAATCATTTTAAGGTGGACTTTGCCAGCATTTTGAAAGCTTTGATATATATTAAATCACACTCCATTCAAATCACAGACACATTTTTTAATATAGTTTTATTAAACCTCTGCAGGGCACAGTCACAGAACAATCAATAAGATTGGTGAATATCACAAGCTCTTTTTTCAAGCAAAATGCATCAAAAAGTTAAAAAGTTAAAAAAAAAAAAAAAAGAAAAAAAACAAAAAAACAAAACAAACAAAACAAAAACAATTTAACTCCACCCAAAAAGGTGATTAATAGCTGCAGAATGTCTCTGAGAGACTGGTATGAGCCAAAAGAACAAAGAAATTATTAATAATAATAATCATAAACTGAATCCAGCTGAAAGAGCAGAATGCGGATTGATTAGGGTGCAGCCTGTGAAGTGCAGAGTGCTTCTCGCTTTACTTTCAAAGGGTTTACAGAGAACGGTCAGTGATGGCAATAACGGTAGAACAGACCAAACTGGCTTCAACGATTCTGGAAACAAACATTTTTGACCCAAAAGTCAGATGCACAAAGTCCTGAAGGCACAGAGTCATGAGAGGACAGATAAAGAGTACAACAGAAACATCCCAGTAAATTCAATATCTGGACTGCCAAGCTTGTGGCTTGGTTCTACTATTAAATACAAATCCATACAAGATTTTTTTGGGGACACTGGTATTTTATCATTTGCAACATATTAATAAAGGCTTGAAGTATTTTTGACTAGCTTTAAACAAAACTTGGGTACTATTTTTAATTACACCTGACAATCCATCTGGTACTATATATAGTTCAAAGTAAAACTTTGCTACTGACAACTATCCTCCACAGTTTGGGACAAAGTTTACATACAGGTGTTCCAGAAGATCTATCATGTTGGAATTATTTGTAGCAATAGCTCTGCACAGTCACGGTTGGGCTCGCTTCAAACACTGCTGCAGAGTTCCATCCAATGCAGTTGTGTTTCATAGCGGTATAGTAACGCGTCAAAGATAGCATCACTTTTGGTTTAGACATGGAAAACAATGAATGATTTTTGATGCAGTCATTTGACCTACAAAATAGACAGGGAAGCAAAGCTCAACCACACAGACCTTTTGAGGCTGTAACCACCGGAGCTCAGGCTCGAGTGCCTCCACACTCCATTCTGCAATCAACACAACAACATCGGGCCAACAACTCTGTCATTTGTGAATATAAATCTTTATTAGCTAAATGGTGAAATTCAGTAACAGACAGGTTTACGCGTTTCAGTTATACAGCCTTAATCAAAAGCACAGTGATATGAGTAAGGCCGTACAGCCGAAACACGTAAGCCTGTCTACTACTGAATTTCACCAGGTAGCTGAAAGGTTTACATTTCACAGATGGCACTGAGTTGCCAGCCTGACCTTGTTGAGTCATTTGACCTACCAACAGTTATGGAGGGAAAATGATAGCAAAGGACTTCTAGGTGTTTGATGTGTTTATTGCTCTCTGCAGGAAATAGCAGAGACCTTGCTGACCAATGGATATGCATGGGGGGTATACCGTTCCGGGGCACAATCAACAGTAGTCACAAATCTACAAAAATACCGTACATGCAAAGTGTTTTGTATAGCTCATGTTAAAGGGGAATCTTTTTTTTTTTTTTTTAATCAACTCAATTTGTTTTAGAATGCCAACTTACTAACACTGCAATGGGCAATACTGTGCATTTTTACAGCTAGAATGTGATAAGCTTGGGTTGCAAAGTTCGGCTCATGTCACTTTATCAAGGCACCCACCAAACTGACTAAAAGCACCTATAAGACATTATCACAGACCTAAAAGACCCACAATACCAGCACAATGCTTACAATGTATGCAAGGGGATTTCCCAAATGAGTCTATGTAGCCTAAACCTGAACCAGATGAAGCTCTGTTGTACTTTTAACCATTTACCGGCCAGTGGCCTCTGTTTAGGAAGCAACCAACGTTACCAGGTTTCAATTCTGTGCCAAAAGGACTGTCGTGCCAAAGTCTGCATGTAAGAAAGCCAAGACAAAGATACAGAAAACCAGCTAGAAGCACTCTTCAATTCACGGGAGCATGATGGGTTCTGCACACCAGTTGCTTAGACCTGAGACAGAAGTCAGCCTTGTGATAGTTAAAACTTTGTTACAAAGTAATATATGGAATTCCACTTACATAGAACACTTGATATTTTAGTAAAGTCAACGCTGTGTGTAACAGCAAGCATGAGAAAAAACAAAAAAAACCCCTAAAGCCTAAGGTGCACCTATCAAAAAAAAGAATTTTTTCTGTAAACTACTACATTAGCTAACGGCTCAACAGGTATCAAAAAATACTAAAGGCTGGCAATAGCATATGACCATCTTCTTCATTTCATGATAAGCTAGTTAAAGGGCAACACCACTATGCTTCAATGAAGATGGGTGAGGGAATAATTCCTGTGAATGTGACTAATGTTTATCTCCCACCACTCAATCTGCTGTTCTGACGTTTCACCATGTTCTTCTGATTCTGACAACCTCCAGCTATCTCTGCTAATGCAGGCCATACATGGTTCGAATTCCAAACGATTTTTGTACGAAAATCAGTCCTAAGAATAATCGGCCGATTTTCACTGTTAGTGGGGCAATGGCATCGGCCGATTTTCGTGGTTCCTCCACATTTCATTTATCGGGCATGCTGGAAAATTCATAAAAAAGGACCGATTTTCGAAATCATTGGTGGCACCATCAGATTACAGAATGAACGTTTCGATTTTCGGACGAAAAATCGTTCGGAATTCAAACCATGTATGGCCTGCATTAGCGTCAGACAAATGTTAGTCATACACATGCTAAACAGCATGGATGGCGGTATCTCCCCTGCTGGCTATTGTATTCAGACAGCTACAGCGCCCATGGCTCTACAAATACCCAGTGACTGCATCTGATTGGATACTGTTCAGCCAACAACTATTCACCTGGCTCCATCAATTTTCATTTTAATATTGTTAAGCCAGGTTGTGCCGACTGGGCCACCCACATCTTGAATGTTTGCCAATTCAGCAAGAATTGTCAGAAATTTGAGACATGTATGGCCAGCATTACGATAGTCTGAGGAAATCTGACACTCAAGTCAAAAGGAGCTGCAGGATGATAGGAACTAGGGATGCCCTGAAGCAGAACTTTAGACTGATAGATAAGTGGACTGTGGGCACAAAGTTAAGTCTTATTTACTTAACCCCCCCCACGCTTAACCCCTACCATACAAACAGTCTGAGTGATGTTACCTTTTAAAGTATAACAGCACTTTTACAATATTTATTATGCATTTCTACTTGTTCCTGCTGCCTATGAAAATGCCAATATGATAAGCTGCCTCTAATGAAGATATATCTTTTTTCCAGCAGCATTGCCTGGTCCTGTTTTTGCATTAATCTTTACTATAAAAAAAAAAGCTGTTCCTTTCCACCACTAGAGGGTATGGTTTGCTGAAGAGAAACTAGGACTACCCAGAGCAAGTTCCCAGAAAACAAACAAACAAAAAAACCCCAGACTGTACAGGCAGTACTGCAGGAAATAGGTCTTCTCCTCATGTAAGACAAGACTACATCCTGGTGGCATTTGGTTCAGCGGCAGCACACTAATACTTGTAGGTGAGCTTGCCCATTTTGTATACGTACAAGACTCAGATTACTAACCTTAGCAGAGGACACAGGACTTCAGCTATGACACTGGATACAAAGAAAACAGAGGGCGCACCGGCCTAGTGCATGATTGTATCTTCCTCAGACCAAACCAGGTTGGCTCTGAGGAAGAGGCTGAGTCCTCGAAACGCGTTAGCCTGTTGGAAGTCCAGGGTTCCATTTATGGACTTATATGCAGTGTGGATTGGACACCTGTTTAGTGTGATGTGCCTTTGTCCTGTATGTCAATTGTGAGT
Source organism: Staurois parvus (assembly GCF_062004578.1). Taxonomy (NCBI): domain Eukaryota; kingdom Metazoa; phylum Chordata; class Amphibia; order Anura; family Ranidae; genus Staurois; species Staurois parvus. The sequence goes on from NW_028317962.1 coordinate 6,738,590, forward strand.
ACAATACTTACTTTTTATCCTTTTAATAAATATTTTTACGATAATGCACTAGGACGGTGCGCCCTCTGTTTGTTTTCTTTGTATCCAGTGACTTTGGACTACCCCGGTCCGTTGCGGGCAGCAAGGAGTGCATTTTCCAGAACATCTGAATTGTTACCATAGGCTTTGTACAGTCCATCCCCAAGCAAGGGAGTAGAGAGTTTGCCGTGTTTTCAGCTATGACAGCTGGCACGAGCATGAGGGACACGTCCGAATAAAGTACTGTCAAAGTGTGAATTGAGGCTAAACATCCAAATCAACTTAATAGTTCACAGAAAAACCATCTAACGCATCTTGGGGCCAGGTGGTGATGAAAGGGAAATGCGTCGGTTCCCAAAATATGCTGGGATGTTTTTTGTGTTAACTATTAAATCAATTTGGACTCTAATGCTATTTGGTCTGGTGCTCCTTCTCTGGTTTTTATTTTGAGGGACTGTTTACTCGTTGGAGGGTATTCCTGTTCTGTATGAGCTGCCTAACTAAAGCCAATGAGTACTCTGAATTATCTTTTTATCCTTTCACTGCTCTGTATAAATAAGACTAAGTCCTAGAGTGTCTTGGATGTCTTTTTCGGATGTGTCCCAACTAAATGGCTGCCCCCAGAGTACTTTAGTAGTATTTTAGAAATAGTTCAGGGCTTAACTAAACGCAACATTTTCAAACTGCATTTTAACATCAGAATAAACCCTCACTGCAACAGGTTTCACAATGCACTGATTTAAATGCGTTCACAGTAAGGCAAGTTAAACTCAAGCTACTACAGGGTTAAACTCAAGCTACTAAAGGAATTAGGATCAATTGTGCTGCCAAACCTATAAAATATAGGTATAATCCTATCTGTGATGGGAATTAGTAGGTCCTTTAACTAGGAACGCAGTTGCAGCTAACAAATCTTGCAGCAACAAAGCTTTTAATGTACACTACTTTGACAGGAGCTGGCTTTGGGGATTCTGTAGAAATGCTAGTATAAGCAAAATTATAATTGCTGTTATGCACAGGGCCATGCAGTTACAGGATGGCTACATTATTTCTGGAACAAGAACAGTGCAGTGGATGTAAAAGCATGCACAGCAAAACTGTAAAACTTAAAAAAAAAAAAAAAAAAAGAAAGTGACTTAACTGCTATTAACATAAATTTTTTTGCAGGGACACTTTGTAAAAGCCTGCCCTTAATATCACATCCTCCTTACAAAAAGCAAAGAGTTAAGGGGCATGTATAGTCTTTACAGCGGTTATCAAAATCTAGCTTGATGTAACTGTAATTTGTATTAATGTTAAATCTATGTATAAAATAGACATCAATTCATTATATGCAGCCCTGCTTTGCAGTGTCACACAACAGCTTTATTGCTCTTTCTCAAAATGCAAGTCTAGGAGCTGGCCAATGTACTGACTGATAATGGCATTTCTCCTAGATTGTAAGCTCCACGGAGCAGGGCCCTCCTATCCCTCTTGTATTGAACTGTATTGTCTCCCGTTATATTGTAAAGCGCTGAGCAAACTGTTGGCGCTATAGAAATCCTGTATAATAATAATAATAATTTCAGCCGTGAGACAGTAACTGTACTGAACCACTTAGAGATCCCTCTAGTGGCTAACCTAAAAATCATATTTAACACAACAACAATATAGTAGGACAAGCTTGTAAAAGTCATCATAAAAAAGTACTAATGTAAACAATAACAAAAAAACAAAACATGCTCACTGAAAATACACCATACTTTTCCTTTAAAGGACCACTGCTCAAAAAATGCAAGATGCCCAATATAAAACACCTCTAAATGAATAGGACAGACCTCTAATAAAAAAATGTCATTAGTTTGTCACTACTGATTGTAGCAAGAGATACTAAACTACAATTAGATGGTGTTTTTCTGTTAATTTCACTGAGGTAAGCTGTAAGCTATAAGAGCTAATAACCCTAAGAAAGAAAAAGCTGCAAATCAAATGGCAATAGAAAAAATCCCAAGCTTGTACATAAAGTTAATGTTGAACTTTTCTTGTTTACTGCCTCTTAAATGAAAATTGGTACGCAGGGAAAAAATGTGACAAGCACCCCCAGCAAAGCATAAAGGTATTGCTTTAAATTAATATTGTAAATAGCCATGAGCTCTACAGTATGAAATCCTCCATAAGGGGGACAGTGACAGGCACTGCATGGATTATACAAATGCAAGATACTTTATGACAGTAAATAACGTCTTTTTTTAAAAAGCAGAAATTGATAGCTGACTAAAACAAAATGGCACTGAACCAAGCTGGTTTTAAGTAACAGCACAGCACCACCGAGTAGAAAAAGCACAAAATTTCACTTACATGGTTTCTTCCACAGGGCAAAAAACCAATGCGAGAAGTCTCTGCCTAAATTGGCCTATTCAACACTCTTGGCCCACATGCCGGTCCCGTGGTAGCAACAATTGCAGCAAGTTTTTTTGCCAGTGTCCAATCATCTAGAGGTAAGATTAAGATATATAACTTTAAATGTCTTACTTTAAAAAGGTAAGATACAGCAGCGGTCTCATTTGCAGACTACTGCTCCAGGAAGCACTTGCACTGTCAATGGGATTCGATAAAAAGCCTTCGAGCTCATGCACATGGTTGTAAAAAATACTGCAACATACACAGGATCTTGCTGCCAGAAAGATCCTGCATAAAATATGTAAATGGTGCAAACATTTACAATTGTATGTATGTATAAAGTTGAGTGGTAGCTGTTTGTGTCAGTGAATAGGCTAATGCAGAATCTGCAGAACACTCTCATCCAACGCACTACAAGTACCACTGAACTGCTCCTGATGTCTGTTAGTGCAGTGCTACAGACCAGCATTTGGCCAGGGACAGCTGTCTGATGTGGGTGTCTGTATCAAGAGACCTCATGTCTTTCGGCTGTGTGGGAACACCAGGGAGGAGAGTCGCTAGTCTCTCCCATTCAGCCAAGCAGCTGTTGGTATCGGTGGGCGCGCAGTCACTGGGAACACGGTGCAGGATAATGATCCAGGATCATCTCTGGATAAATTGTTTTTTTTTTTTTCTCCAGTACTCAAGATTGGTGAGTTGAGCTTAGGGAAAAGTCTATTTTCTTGTTCCCACAAACTCTTATATGTATAAAGCGGAAAAAAGCTCAACGCTACAAGGGAATACAGCCAACGATGCAGCTGTGTGCATGGACAATATTGTGTTCGGATCAATATAAAACTGCACACAATATAGATCTGAACACAGCGTTAAAGCGTCCATGTACATAAGCCCTTATAGAATTAACAAATGTACAAAAAAAAAAAAAAAAAGATTTACCTGCACCAAAAAAGTATGTACTTAAATCTCAGTGAAACTAAAATTAGGCTTTAAGTAGTGAAAGATTCCCTTTAAACAGTTATTGCACTTGAAACAAGAGAATTCAACTGTGGGTGGATGTTGGCATACTGAATCATCTACAGGCTTTTTAGGGTTTCTAGGGGTGAGAGCTCCTCCAACTAGTTGCCCAAAATGCCAGTCTGCCGCGGGCATTAGAAAGGCGTCTCTCTAATTGCTGGACAGAGAACAGTGAATGAGACTCTTGCTTTTATAATGGCTGCTGTTGAAGGTGAAGACAGGAATTGTACTGAGGTCATCTCACCACTAGAAAGCTCAAGAGGCAATATAATCCTGTCATGAGCAGATCAAGGAGGCTGCTATTGCTTATCTCTTTGTGGAAATTCTAGATGTCTGACTCCTGTGCAATTCCCTCTGATCTCAATACTTTGAGCCACTGACCCAAAATAAGTACGGACTTTTGACAGCAGCCTCCCCAATCTGCATACTTTATTCAGGACAGTGAAAAGGTAGCAGTTCGGTATGACAGCTAGGCAACCAACAATTACATTGGTTTTTCATAACATTAAACAACTACATTATCATCCCACTTGCTAGTTAAATTGTTTTGGCTGCACTAGCAGAATGCAATACCCTTTTAGTTTACTATGCAGATTAAATTGTTAATCCAAAAAAGTCTACATCGTTATTTCACCCCAGGCCAAATGTACCCCAACCCTCCTCCACAGATCTCTCAACAGAAAATGAAGGCTGATCACAAGACTTGAGACTTCTTCAGGTCTAATACATCTGTGTGCTGGTTAAGGTTAGAACACAGAGGTCCCGGCTACTGAGAACAGTGCCTACCAGTTGAAGGTTTCCCCACGTTTCTAGATTATTGAGTTATAACACCATTAGAAAACAGCAACTTCACAGAAGTTATGTGCTAAACAAATTCGTCTGAATGCTTCTTCATTTTCTCCCTTTTTTTTCTCTTTATAGTTTCGATGAGGCAGCTTGAAAGGAATAGGAGTCTGATTTTGCAGGTTAGGTAAAACTGGGAGTGGAAAAAGTGAAGGAGTGGGGGCACAAAGCTGACTGTTGTATGAAGAAACTGACACAGAAGCAGCACAATTTCCATCAGAAACTGCAGCCGTGTGGGTGGAAATTTGCTATGAGCAAACAAAGACAAAAAAATAATTTGTTGAGTAGTAGGAGCCTGAATTCTAGAAAATTTAAATGAAATTAACTGAACATTTATAGTGTTTGAAACTAAACTTCACTATAAGTAGCAATAAGTTCTTGCTGTTCTGACCAGGTCTGTTATACTGCATGGTGCACACACCTAAGGCCACAAGTAAAAACGTTACAATTTTCTTCATAGGCCTATTTAATGTGTACACGTCCATGCAATCCTAAATTCTGAGAGCACGATTTAGACCTATTATCGGTACAATCGGTGTTTGGGACTACAGATTATTAACTCCTAAGGCAAGAATCAGGACTTTTTTCTTTTTTATCTAGTAGTCTTGACATAGTCACTAGACAGCAAAACATACTACCTGGCAACCACAGCAACAGTTAATTGTGCATGGGCTGTTACAATATGCCAGGAAAATTCCTCCCTAGCCAGAGGATATCAATGTACCCTGATGACTGGGGCATGAACCACTGCATTTTCCCTATGGCCAACTAGCCCTTTTAAAATTCCTACTAACTTCAACACTACTGACTTGCCTTTCAAGTGTAGTGAAACTGTGAGAAAAGATGTTAAGTCCTAAAAGAGGAGCATTTTTTTTTTTACCTCGTCCATTCATCTAATGACAAGGCCAATACAAACACTCCAATGGGCTGCTGTGACTCCTAGTGATGAAAAGGATAACCTGCACATAGGAATGGCAAGTCTCAGTATGCAGAATTTATATTTACAGTAGCAAACTATGTAAAACATTAAAGAGACATATGTGAGTTTGTATTAGAAGGTGTATCCATTAACAACTCGTCGTCAAGGCATCAATTTATAAGGGGACAAATGCCGCCTTTCAATGCATAGCTAGTGACAAAAGGCTAAGCTTCCTATACCAATGTTGCATCACTACTTTAAAAAGTTTTTCCATTTTCAAGGTAAAAAAGAAAAACCACCCATGCCACTGACCAGAGTGGGTCATTAGACCTGGAAAATTCACAAAGTTGTTACTCCTGGCAGCACGGAGGCTATCATTCTAATTGCTTAGCATCTTCAACCCAACCTTGAAATCTATTTGTGGTCACTAGAAGTAGTAATACAGTCAACTATAGCCCTAAGATGGAAATAATTAAATGGAATCCTATGTTTATTTGCTCTGTATTGGAAAATCAGTTGCCAGATAAAAGAGGTTATAACTATTCCTGTAAAGTGCACAGATTAAACGCCTTTCAAAAAAAAAAAAAAAAAAGGTAAACGTCTTTCAAAGTGCGCAGATCTCCCTGAACCTCGAAGCTGCACTCATCCAAGAAGAAAAAAAAAAAACAAACCCTTAAAACATATTATATGTGTTTGCTTATCACTGCAGATGTACACAAACACACATAACGCTATGGTAATTCAATTAAATTAAAAAAGAAAAAAGTTAGCTTGAACTCCAAGCCAATATATGCAAATATCAAATGTGTGACCGGCAGGTCCGAAATGTTCAATTTAATTCAATGTGAAACAGTATATTAAACGCGGTGCCTCCTCCTGGCGATAAGGAAAAAATCAAACAGGCGCTCAAATCCAAGCACCTTCGCTTTGGAAACATCAACTGGTAGGTAAAGCCAGGGACCTCGGACACCCACCCTTTTATCATAAAAGGTACATATATCGTACAATAGTTCTGGTTGACATGCCTTTCGATATAGGATTCATGGAACGTAACGCTGAGGCGGACATTGACCCAGCAGGAGTTAAAGATTAAGGAGATACTTGAGAGGGGAGAGAGAGAGAAGGAAGGGTAAAAGAAGGAAAAACACTAATACAAAGAACAAAAAAGTAATTAATTCTTGCTTTACCCCACCAGAACAATGTAGGAAGTTATTACATAGCCAGCTTGAATTCCTCTTTAATGAAGGAATACATAGCCACTTATTTACCAACATGTTTGAAAGAAACATGGAACCCTTTGCAACCTATAACATAATCCCTTTTTCAGTGACAGTGCAGGGCAGATAGTGAATGGAAGAATGTGATTGGTTGCTAGAGATATTAGAGATTTCTTCCAGACACTGATAAATGAGGCAGACATGGGTTGGCAATCTTTCACTTTCTCTAAAAACATAGGCAAAAAATTAAGTTTATTTGCTGCAAAACAAGGGCATGAGATCTCTATACAAACTAGAGATTTTTGTGTGGAAAAACATATTAAGGTGGTTTGGTGCTTTACTTCCTTCAGATAAGAGAAGCTGTGTATGTATAGCAAACATTTTTTTTTTTTTTTAAAGTTTAGGATAAAGTACAGCAGAGTTACAACAGCTGTCAGGGTATTACCCTCCATCTCTGTCCTGCTGGAGAATTTTACTTTAACTTCCTCTCCTGGAAATGCAATAGGATATAAGAGGAAATCTACCAAAAGTGAGGGTAATTCCAATCTAAGAGTTGCCCCGACTGGATACTTTACCCTCACCTCTTGCTCAGGTAACCACTCTAAAATGTTGGACTTTCCATCACTTTCTAGCCACAATGGTCACCAGGACAGACAGAGGGCGAATCTCCCCAGGAAGGGAAAAATATGATAAAGTCTAACCCTTTCTTCAGTTGTCCAAATCTAGAAAAAAGTAAGTTTGCCCTTGCATACACAGTTAAAAACACAAACAAGCTAAAATATTTGTAAATAATGCAAATGTTCTAATTACCCCACCATTCCTACTATGCTGTATTGTTGGATAGCATAAAGGGGCGTAATTCTGTATAGATAGCCACTCTTTGCCTCCAGCATGTTTTTTTTGGAATACTTAGTGACCACCACACCACACTAGCCAACCCTGAACACTCAGCCTGCTTTCTCCCCACCCAGTGGCTCCTTCTGTTAATTCATCACCATACAGAAAGACAGAGCTCTGTAAGCCCGATTACAACTTTCAGCTTGCTGTGTCTCTATTGAATTTGGAGACAGATTTGAAGAAACCACTTTGGCTGAATTAAAAAAAGGAATCATTTATATCCATTGCCTCAAACATTTTTTCTAATTATAACCTTGCCAGCCAATTTGCTAATCGAATTTCCATTTGAAGGTCTCAAGCAAGAGAAGGATTGCAAATCCCTTATACATCCACTACCTCTAACAGGCTAATAACAATATAAGGATTAAGCGCTCAAAGGAAAGCGCCCCCCTAACATCAAATGACAAAAGGTTGTCATAGATCTCTGGCTATGTAATACCATCCGAACAAAACAAGAAAAAATAAATGTAAATCTACAGCAATAAGATCGTACAATTAATCAAACAGAGTATATATATATAATATCTTCCTTTTTTGTCTTTAAAGCCTTGCATCCAAGGCATCCAAAGGTATTAAAATTAAGTTCATTCACAGAACAAAAACAACTAATCTTGAATTGCTTGCAGATACTGCTAATTTTCATCTGTGTCTTTTTTTAATATATATTTTTGTATTCTGTATAATTTTTTTTATTAAAAAATGTGTTAATGTGAAAATATGTGCAGAGGTTGTTCTTGCTAGTGGTGTTTTCAATGCACATTTTATACGTAGCCTGTCATGCTTTGGAGGGGAGGGAACATAAGAGCAGGGTCACAGGTTTTAGCTATCTCTCACCCCCAAAAACGGGGTTATGTAAGCAAATCTTAAATATTAACTTTTTTTTCTTTTTACACTCCCGATTGCTCTGAGCTCTCCCTCCAATATATTTATATATATATAAAATAAAAAACACAAAAAAAAAAATCCTCCATTTCATTTCGATACACTTTTCCTCCTAGACAAAACACTTTCAGATGCAAAAAAAAAATGTATGCAGGAAAGCCCTTATTTTTCTTTTTACGGTGCAGTGGCAGAGTTGACGCCAGTTCTCAGGGCCTCGGTTTTGTCACCGCCAACTTGGGAATCTTCTGAAAGAGTTAGTGAAGCGGTCTTTCCAGAAAGCATGGTGAGGTCTTGGGCCAAGCTTGATCCATTTGGCACCTCATTGCTGTAGAAATAAATCAGTGTATAATCTTTATATGACAGAATAAGCAGCAAAAAAGCATTTTTCAAAATGTTTTAATTCTACAAACCCATTTATATTTCATTTTATGAATATGTATTGTACTACAATATGTTACATCTTAAATATCAGAATGCAAATCGCTCTCCAAATCACAGTACCACACTCTTATGAGCCAATCTGGGGCTCTGATAATGGCTAGAATTCCCTCCATCTCTACCATGCAAAGCAGCCAAGGAGAAAGTCTCAAGGAAGGAAGGCATACATAAGGGTGTACTGATCCAACAAAGCCACTAGTGCATCCACTACATCTACTGGCAGATCCAATGACCTGGATTACAAATTTGTCAAATATGTTGTTGAATCTGGAAGTCAGGAGGTCCACATCTAACATCCCCACCTATGACACAGTTTCTGGAACACTTCTGGGAGCAAAGACGACACTCTTGTGTTCAGGTATGGCCACCTGAGAATCTGTCTGCCAAATGTCAACATGGCTAACAGAGCTGGAACATGTTGTTCTGCTCAGGACAAGATTTGATCTACCACCTCTGGCACAACGAGACTTCCCTTATGAGCCAATAAAAGGTCAGTTCAATGCTGGAGAGACAGCCTAATAACCCAAAGCTGAAGGATGTTAATTGGAAGATGAGATTTCACACACGAGCAAGTCCCCTGACAGAGTGCCAAGGACCTTCCTGAAGTGTTAAAACCTTCAACTGGAAAATCTGAAATTTCTACCAGGGGAGAAAAAATTTCCAGGACTGGCCCCAAATTTTCCAAATCCACGGTTATTCCGAAATATTCATTTAAATGTCCAATCCTCCTGTAAGTGGCAGTATAACTTGAATGTTTAACACTTCCTGTGTACCTCAATGGCCAAGAAGGAAAACAGGTCTGTTTCTTTGAGTTCATTAGGGGACACAGCATCAGAAGTAAATCAGAGACAACTGGGTTTTACCAACACCTACAGGAAACAAATTGGGCACTGGCAAATTAAAACAAAAAAACAAAACAAAAAAAACCCCAACACAGCCAGTCCAGTATAACCCATTCCATCATGCTTCAGTTTTGTAACAAAGCAACATCAGGAGTAGGTCGAAACACAAGACGTTTTGTAGGTAGGCAGAATAACCCAATTTTCTTTGATTATCTTCTGATCCTTTATGGAAAGTACAAAAGTCCTGTTTTTCTTTATCCTATATTAAAAGTGGACTGTTTGTACTATATAAAAACAAAAAAAAATTGCCAACAGGCAGTATTGTTAATGCAAAAGATATATACTATGTCTCTTCCACATTACAGCTTCTTACTTGCCTATCTGCACTGTAAACTGAGTTGCGCACGTGAAGCTCAATGTACAATTGAGTCAATGCCAAGATGATCAAACTTCTGCACATGCACACGTGACATCATTTTAGCCCAGCCAATGAAAATGGCTGTAGATCAATATCCAGAAGCAAAATCAGCAAAGATGTCAGCGGCCGGCAGTGAGCTCCGTGACACCACAGTGTTAGAGAAAAGGTGAGTATAGTTTTGCTTTAAGAGACAAAGATCAGAAATAAATCAGAGACAACTGGGGCATCCAAAATCAGCAACAAAACACTATCAAACCCACAGTACAATTAAGATCAGTTATTACAAGACAAGGCAGCCAGCTCAGACACAAGCCTTGCAGAGATGGTGAAGTTTTTGGAGAACGAAAAGAACCAACTTAGACTTCACAGAGTAACATGTGTACAGGTGGGACGATAGGAGAGACATGCTGCACAAAAGCCTTAACCAAACAATGAGAAGAAAGTGGTCTTAGGATAGCAAGGGCCAATATTCGAAATATAATTGTACCGGGCACTGAACACTGATCGAGGCCTGCTTACAAAAAAATGACAAAATTTCACCTATGGAGTATTTCATATAATGAACTTTTACTTAGCATCAAGTGAAGAATGGCTTTCTATGTGCGATGAAATACCTTATGTGAGGTAGACTTCCTAACTTGCTTTCAGAAAGGCCCCATCATCTCTTAGTACCTTGGCTTCAACAGCCAAGCTGTCAACGCTAGCAAACGTGAATAAGGGCCTCGGACAGAAGATTGACCAATCTGGAATCTTCCAGGATAGCAAGATCAAAAGCTGGAGAGGCTCCTTCTGCATTTTGAGATCTGACAAGTTACACTGTAATTAAGGCAACTTATATAAACATATCAAGAAAAGAAAAAAACTTGATCACTATTACAATCCAGCCACAAGAAGAGCCCAGTGTCCAAGGGTCACATTACAAGAAGGCCACGCAACCTTCAGTCCATTGTGATCAGTGTATAGTACCCAAGGCGGTGTGAGGATTTAGCTAATCTAAGTAACTGCAGAGAGAACAAAAAAAAAACTGAAGCATGATACTGGGAAGGGTTATACCTGACTGGCTTTTTTTGTTTGCCAGTATCCAGATCCTCCTGTAGACATCAGTATACTCTAGTTTCCCCTGTAAACATTAGTTGCTTTTAATTTACTTCTAATCTTGTTTCCCTTAATGAATGATACGGAAATGCTACTCATGTTTAATGTACAGTCGGTTTAGAAAAGAATCACTCCCCTTTAAATTAATCACATTTTGTTACTTTGTAGCCTGAAATGAAGACAGTTTTTTGTTTTATCCAGTTGTATTTACTCAGTGTAACTTCTACCATCCAAGTGAAAGATATAATACCAACATGTTATGAAAAAACAAAAAATAAATAAAAAAACAGAATCACTGAGTTGGAAAAAGGATTACTCAACTGTGATCATTTTGATTAGCTCAGCATGAATAGAGCTTTCCTGGAGCATTTTGGTCCCTGATAGTACAAGTGAAGCAAACAGTCAACTATGGCTAGCAAGGCACTGACAAAAGATCTCCCTGTGATAAAGTTGTAGACACGCACAAGTCAGGAGATGGAAGCAAACATTTTAAAGGCTTTATCAATGCCTAGAAGCACAGTGAAGTCTATTATTAAGAAGTGGAAGGTATTTGGTACAAGACCCTCCCTTGATAAGGATGTCGCTCCAAACTGGATGAAAGAGCCAGAAGGAAACTGGTTAGAGAGGCTACCAAGAGGCATACAGCAACTCTGAAGCAAATGCAGGAATTTATAGCAGCGAGTGGTCATTGTGTGCATGTGAGAACAATATCACAAATTTTCCACAAATGTGGCTTGTATGGGAGGGTTGCAAGAAAAAAGCAACTCCTCAAGAAAGGCCACATGGAGTCAAGACTGAGCTTTGCCAAAACACACATTAAAGATTCTGAGGCCACATGGAAAAAGGTGTTATGTTCAGATCAGAATAAATTTTAATTACTTGACCTCAACACTAAACTTTATGTCTGATGGAAATCCAATACAGCTCACCATCCAAATAACACCATTGCTACAGTAAAGCATAGAGGTGGTAATATCCTGTTATGCGGGTGGGGGTGTTCTCTGCAGCAGGGACTGGAGCACTTGTCAAGATAGAAGGAAAAATGGATGGGGCAAAATACCATCAAATTCTTGAGGAAAATCTGCTGCCCTCTGTCAGAAACCTGTCAATGGGAATAAAGTTCACCTTCCAACATGACAATGACCCAAAGCACACACTAAAAATGACCACACAGTGGTTGAAGGAGAAAACCGTGATGTGTTTGCATGGCCTAGTCAGAGCTCAGACTTAAACCTCACTGAAAATCTGTGGAATGACTTGAAAGACTGCAGTCCACAGTCACCATCAAATTTAACTGAACTTCAGCAGTTCTGCAAAGAAAAGTGGGCAAACATTGCAAAGTCTAGATGTGCAAAGTTAGTAGAGACATATCCCAACAGATTAAAGGCTGTAATTAAAGCAAAAGGCGGTTCAACTAAATACTGACACAAGGGGGTGTTCCTATTTCCAACTTGCCAATTCTGTTTTTGAATTTTTAAATTTTTGTTCTGATATGTTGGGGTTATATCTTTCACTTATATGCTATAAATTGCACTGAGTAAATACAGCTGGATAAAACAAAAACTGTCTGTTTTCATTCAGGTTGCAGGGCAACAAAATTTAATTATTTTGCAGGGGGTGATTCTTTTCTATACACACTGTAGTGTACAACTACAATAGGGAATCTTTCAATCTGGTGTCTTGTGAAAATGTTAAGCATCCAATAAAACACACAATATCCAGCTGCATTCTGGCCTGCTCTCCAAGTCAAGATTCCTCTTCGGGTGACATGCCCTGACAATCATCTATGAATAGCCACAGCCTTCAGATATACAGTCTTTCAGCAGTTGAACGGCCAGGAGCTAAGTACTGGGAATGGCAGTGCTTAATAATATGGAACCAGGATCCCTCTTCTGGACACAAGCCTCCACTGCAGCCACGCTTCCACTGGGGTCCTCTGCCATCCTTGAGATGAGTCATAGTAGAGGCCAGGGGTGCTGCCCCAGTGGAAGCTTGGCTGCAGAGGAGGCTTGTGTCCAGAGGAGGGATCCTGGTTCCATGCTGTCTGGCAGATCTACTTAAAGGGGTTCCCTACAGATTCTTATTCAGCTTAATACGCATATATTATGTGCATATGGTGAGTGCGCATTTCTTACAGTCTTTCGCACAGATTAAGTCACATGGATTTACTGGAAGTCACTAGAGGAATTTAATTATATGGAGCATTAATATGCTGACCTGATTGCGTCAAGCCTGCACAAATCTATGAACAGTTTTTTGGATAATAGACTATTCACATAATCACATTTATGTTTGGCGCCTTTCATAGCGCTATATTCACTTATCTCTATAAGTTATAACCTGGATTATTGATTATTAATGAATTATTTGAAGTATACTTTTATTATTTTTCATTTAATATTTTTATAGTATTTTGTAGCGCTGCACCGTTCCTTAATTTTGATACTGTTCACTAAGTTTAGGGTTCCTATATTGGTGCATACGCAGCTTATGGCATTTTTATCCTGAGCGCTCGCTGTATTTTCACCATATTTGTAGTGTTTAATATTAACTTTCAGAACAGCTAAGATCCTTTTTACAGCATGTACCTAGGAATTTTTTTATACAAGCAAAACTGGACAAATCAGAAATAAAAGTGAAAGATTTTTCACAAAAAAACAAACAACCCCACCCCCCCCAAAAAAACCCAAAAACAAAAAAAAAAAACAAAAACAAAAAAAAAAAACACCTTTACTCCAAGAGGGAGTTTTGCCTTAAAGTGGAACTTCACTTACTAAAGAAAGTTCTGCTGAATGTTCTGCTGAATGTCTTTCTGCCCTACTCCTTTGAATGTCTGTGTGTGTGTGGTTTTTTTTTTTTTTTTAAAGGGAACGGGTACCAGCTCCCACTTCTGCTCGGATCACCTAGTTCAACCTCTCCAACAGCATTTGTAGCTGCTGAATTTAATTTTTTTTTAATTTTTTTACTGAAGTTCCTCTTTAAAGAAAGACTGAAAGAGCAGAAAACACATATTGAGGCTGGAATGCAGGCAGGTTGTGTGAGAGGTACATATATTACTTCTTTGTAGCAGAACAAGTAAGCAGAATGTCCCTCTATACCTGAACGTTAGTGGGAGATCATGCGACAGAACTTTGCTCTGTGGCTCTATTTGCCCATTCTCAACTTTGATGACATCTGGTTTACTCTTCACACCCATAGAGTGACTCTCCTACAAATACATAAAAAGTCAGAAGGTGATCTGGCTGTTTATGGCAACATTTAGAAAAAAATCTGTATAGCTTACAACAACCTATGTCTAAGCTGGTAAAACTGCTCTTCCAAGCATCATTTAAACTTTAAAAGAAACCTTTCATGACAGAAATATAAAAGCTGCTATTGCATACATGTTTTGAAGGTGCAGGCTCCCTGTTTCCATTTTTATTCTTCCTTTACTGTTAAGATACTGACTTGGAAGTCCTGACACTGGATTAAGTACATCTTTGATCTGGGCCAGAGGCATAAAAGGTTGTGAAGGAAAGTTAGGGATAACAGCCTTGCAGCCTCCACCGTCAAAAACAATCAGCTATGGCAACTCCTATATTTATTTCCTTTCAGCACGATCATTGCAGTTGGGACTCACCATACTTAATTCACGAGTTCTCTTTCCGATTTCCCGCTCCACCTGATGTAGCTCGAGGCTCAGTTGTTCATTGGACAACATGCTGGACCACTTAGCTGGTGGTGGTGGAGGTGGTTGTTGCTGACCTCCCAGTGCAGGGGGGTCTCTCTGTACTAGCAGACGGTTACTAGGGACCTATAAAATATTTAGGTGAGAAAAGTTATTTAATGGAGTGTGTTTAAGAAATGTGTCTGTCAAAACTAGAATGGCATTTTTCTTACCAGCCACTTTCCTACCACTAGCCCACCTTTGGTCACTTTCTGGACTATAATGAACAGCAACCTCATACTGGTGACACCCACCCATATCTCCCTGCTGTAATCCTGCATAAGCAACCCCTGCTCACTAAAACAGCAGACACTGCTTAATAGAATTATGCTAACAAAAACTGAAAGAAACAAACTGAAAAAAACAAAGAAGAATTTTGACCTGCCTGTAAATTCCGTATCTTGAAGCACAGTACAAGACACATGCAAATTATTCACAGACTCTGGGTTTATAGACTCGTACCAACAGGTGACTGGTTATGGGAATGCTTTTGAGCACATGTCCACCGGGCACACTTCCTATAACCCTACCCCAGGGCTCCATGAACCCTCAGTTTTGTAGCAAGCAGTGCAGAGTAACCAAAGAACTGAAGGAAAGATGGCCTGTATTCTGTACTTCAAGAATTTACAGCTAAGGCAAAATTCCTCAGATTTTATTAGTACAATACAGTACAAGCTAAGTATTCCTAAACACTGGATCACTCGAAGAAATGAATTACAAGGGTGGGCAACAACTAGGAAAACAGAACTGTCCCAACAGGTCAAACAAAAACAAGGGTCAAAAAGACCCAAACTTTCTTTTAAAGATTTCTTTATTGCGTTTTGCCAGTACAAGAAGTATAACCAAAAAAAAGAAGAAAAAAAAAAAGAAAACCACCAAAACAATCCAATAAAACACATCCCAAAGTCGCTTTCATATGGTTGAGAATGCATAGAACAAAATTATTAGTACAGCAAAATTGGTGCTACTTGTAGCAACCGATAATAGATCCAGAGGCCATCCAGCTAGGTAATAATACGGAATTACATTCCTGGGTCTACAGAGGCAGCAGTAAGGGGACTATCTAACCAGTGGCTACAACTATCCTCAAAGAGCCAAGGCTCCTAAGCTTGAAGGTCAACTTATAACGCCGTCCAGGTCTCAATTGATGAGGGAAAGACACTTTTCCAAGATATAAGGATAACCTTTTATGCATAAAAATAGAGTATACTCAACAAACACTTAATATAGTTAGAAAGACATAGATCACCAAAAATCACAGCAAGCAGTTCTTAGGGTGCAGGAAAAAGACCCAACTTTAGAGTGTCGCTGCAAGAACCTTGCAGCTGAAAGAAGACAACTGGATGAAAGACCCATTACTCCTTGGTCCAGGCGACGGTATTTGAGATAATTTGCTTTCCAGTTGTACACTCCTGGAGTGTGGACTGCAGAGATTGCTGGACAGAGAGTTTCTTTTCATGAGATGATCTGGCTTGAATCTTTCAAGGCAGCCAGACTCCTGGAGTGCCCAACTGGTTGATGCAGACAATCACTGTGGCACTGTCTGGCTGTACGCTGATTGGGTGCTCCTTCAGAAGGGTGGTTCAGTGTTGCAGAACCAACCCGACAGCTCTGAGCTACAAGATACCCTTAGCACTTAGGTGCAATGCATTGAGTAAGCTGCGGAGTGCATTACAGGTCCAGGGCTGTGGATCGTTACTTTGGTTCCAAAGTAAGGGACCACAGCCCTGGACCTGTAAAGCACCCCGCAGCTTACTCAATGCATTGCACCTAAGTGCCAAGGGGAACGCCCATGCAAGATCTAGTGCCCTAGGCAACATTGCAGGCTGACCTCACAGCATGGGATCCAAGTATAACTTTCAAGGTTTTACCGAGGTTGCGCAGATTCAGATACACAGCTTCTATATTTTCATTAGAAGAAAATAATAAAAGAAAAATGTTAAACCGGTTAAGCTAAGGGTGGGTTTTTCTGAGAAGGAGAAAAGGTCTATCACCTTCAGACACTAGCACAAAACTGGGGACCCACCAAGTGGGGTAGGGCTATAGAAGAAACACCCAGGGTGCATGTCCTCTAAAGCTTTACCCGTATTCAATCACCTGAAGGTACACACTTATAACCCATGGTGTTATAATTCTGACTGTGTCCTGTACTGTACGATTTAGATAACTAATTTGCGATCATGCACATTGTTAGTCGGATCATACCTCCATTCCTCTCATCTGAGTCTGTTGGCTGATCTGCTGGTTCAGCTGCTGCAACTCCATCCTGAGCTGCTTTTCAGATGTGGGCAGAGGTTTAGCCATCCGTTCTCTGCAAACAAGAAATTGCAAGTGGTCATTTCCAGAAGAAATGGGCGGTGGGGGGAGCAAGCCCAGATGCTGTCAGAAACACTAAGGTTAGCTCAAAGAGTCAGAATTAGTAAGTGTGATAGGTCAGGAGATAGGAAACCAACAAGCTTTGCTCCCTAGGACGGCGGCAGGATTTCCTAAATGTCTAAATCAGAAAGTGTTTCAGTTGCATGGTTTGCCAAAGAGGTAACATGGGTCTTCCATATGTTCAATTGAGATAATGATTTATATACCAAGCTTGCTTGGAAAGCTTTAAGGTGAGAGTTTTGCCTAGAATGTTCGGGTGTTGGAAGGGTTTCTCCATTAAACTGAAAGTTGAAACTTTGGATTGCCTGAAATCGGGATAATGCACGAAGGGTGCAAATCCTGCAGAATAAATTGTTGTCATTAGAAAAAAAGTTAAAGATTGACTGCTATCAGAGGGTGAACAGAGATCTCAGGTTATCCAATTCCACTATTCAAAGAACAGGCAAAATCTGTCCATCAGTAACAACATTTTCACTTAAATATAAAGCAATTAATAAAATTATTAATAAAAATTGGAGCATTCTGATGGTGGACCCTATTTTATCTAAAGTACTACCGTAAAAACCTGAGATTGTCTTTAGAAGAGTTCCCATCCCTCGGAATAGAATTTCACCTAACATAGGCCCCCTGAGACGTTTTACTTTTTTCTCACAAATGAAAGGGTTCTATCCCTGCAAGAAATGTGTGATATGTCAGCAAAGTAAAATCCAACTTAAAAAGATAGAAACTTTGTCATCCACTTGAACAGAAAAAACATATGAGGTTTCCCCTTTCATTTCTTGCAACAGTAAATATGCAGTCTACCTCCTCGAATGTCCATGTAAAAAACAATACATTGGACGTACCACCAGACGTTTGAGGGATAGATTTAGGGAACATATTTATAACATCAAAAAAGGTTTCAAAGAGCACTCTTTGTCCAAACATGATCAATATCACCATAATCGTGATCCCTCAACACTCAAGTTCATGGGTATAGAGATTAATGAAAACCAAACAAATCAAATAAAACCGGTCAAATAAAACCAGATTGGTCTCACAAGCTGAGACCAAATGGATTTTTAATATGAGGACCCTAACCCCGGCCGGACACAATGTAGATATTGACTTAAATTGCTTTATTGATAATAGTTAGTAATTTGTGTCCATTTATGAGATATACATCTCATATACCATACATCATGTGCATCAGTTTTAGCCTTTCCTATTAGGTTTTAGCGATTACTGTATTTTAGGGTATCCTGGTCTATATGGGTTTATTTGGGACCATAATGATTTTTCATTAGCTATTCACTTTTTACAGCGATCACATATATTATTATCTTGTATACATTTTATATTATCCCTTCCTCTATCTTCCTAATTAGCATGATTTTGAGGTATCCTGGTCTATACGGTTCTTTTTTATGTACTAGTATTCTATTACTTTTTAGGCATTCCTGATCCCATATTTCTACATTTTTTACTATTTTTTTTATTTTTATTAATGTACTTTTATAGATTTATTAATGGATAGAACCATTATAAATTTCCAATTTTGGTTTCATTTACAATTCATATGTGTAACTGATGACAAGTATGTATCAATATAGTTCCAGCATGTATTTGTATATGTGATATCAGTTTGATATGGCTAATTTTATGCATGCTATGGATATATTATTCGACGTGGTTATTTTTATGCATTTTATGGATATATTATCAATGAAGTTTATATATGCAATTTGCGGTCCAGACGGCTTTTATGTATCCACATTACACATATGCTAGCATATATTTTTATTTCTTTTTATAATTATCTAATATGCACTTTTAAGTTTTCTGAAATGAGGGGTGAACTATATATTATATATTGAGACTATGGAGTCTCTCTACTACATTGGTATGGCATGTATATCTTTCCCCCATGAAAGTCAGGGAAAATGGTGCACACGCATGCGCCTATTAGTGGCGGCGCATAACTAAGTAAAGATTAGATAGTCATTAGCTTTAATAACATAAGGCAATCTTGCCAGTTTAACATCCGAGTTGTAGTATAAGTATATATACTAGTTCATAATTGTACGGCCATCAGCTGTGACAATATTTACATACACAGCCGTCTGCACTGTTTCCTCCTCTGAAACCAAGGGAAAATGGCGCCCACGCATGCGCAATACAACGCTGTTATTCGGCTGTACACTCCTATTGCTCCAGACCAATGCAAAATGGCGCCCGTGGTTCCGCGCATGCGCACTTGTGCCGGTCTTGGGCAAAATGGCGCCTGACGATTTTTGGTGGTTTTTTTTTTTAATTTGGAGGATATAAATAGCACAGTTTAGACCTCAGGCTGCACATAGGCATAGCCCTTTTGACAATGTACTTGTAGTACAAAACGCATCAAGGAGGAGCCCCTGCAAGCCACTGACGTCAAGCCGTCGAATCACGGAGGTCTGGCGGCCACCTGATACCAGCTGGTTAGTTTGCTTTGTATGCAATTGTCATTTTATTGCTCCTGCCATATACTGCAGATTTTGTAAGTTTTTTGGATCCATTCCTTATTTATTATTACTATTAAAGTACCATTGAAATACTACACTATGGGACTATCCCTATTTTTGCTCTGCGCTGAGCACCTTAATCCCCTACCGATCGCCAGTGAACGTCCCAGTGCCTGGAAGAGGCTGAACTATCTATATTACCTATTTTAATCATGTTACCAAAAGAAGGCCATCCACCCCCAGACTGCATCCCGGACTACCCTTAGAAGGGACCCGTGACTGATTGACATTACATGATACAACACACTTATTAGCGCATCTGGTGAGTGCGCATTTTATATATTTATCGGCACACCCACCTGAGGACTATATGCACACTGGGAGCTAACTGAGTCACCTGGAGATCTGTCTAAGATTTAAAGACTTTTAAGATTCTAATGCACTTTATGGTTATGCGTTTATTATACATATTGCGTTTTGATTTTATACATTATTTTATGCATTTGTAAGACCACAACGCACCTATAACCACTGTGTGAGTATTTTATATGATCAAAACACACCCATTATCAAATGTGCGTTTATGTCATTTGTTTATAATTTGTGCATTTATTTTATATTCCTATTATTGTTTTTAGCGCTGCACTATCATTTTTATCAGATTTTATTGAAATCATATGGTTTACCTTTTTAGTGTGTTCAGCTGCTTGAGGTTATTTAGCGCTCGCTTTTACGCTCTACCTTTTCCTATCAGAGGGTGACTTCTGATGTGCTAGGACAGTCATGTTTTGCTGCAGAAGACTCTCAGGCAGGGTGGATAAAATTCAATGATTTTTTTTTTTTTTTTAAAAATCAGATTTTTTTTATTTAAATCGGATTTTTTTAAATAAAATGCTTTTTGAGGAAAATATATTACCATCCAAAGGTATTCGATCATGAAATAAAGATTAGTTTTTTTTAATTATGCAGAATAAGGCTGTATATGTTTAATTTTTTTGGTAAATAAATTCCATTAATCCATTCACAATGTCATGCTCTTCCAGAGGTTTTTTTTAGATTATTGGGCAGTTTCTCTGCCTACAAGATATTATCACAGATGCTTGGTTTACTTTTGCAGTTATCAAAACTGAATTTGACTCAGCGGAGATCACATGCCTCTTCTTCACAGCAAAAATGTTATAACATGAACAGAGTTAAGAAAAAGACCTTAATCCTAACTTCTACAAACCTATGAATACAGAATCAACCCCTTCAGTGCTAAGTTTCAAGAGGGTTCAGTGAATAGAATAGAAACAATATTTTTCTGATTGTTTGGCGTGGAATAGATCTGCACAAGAAGAAAGTGAAACTAAGTGTGACGAGGAAGGGGCTGACAGTCCAAGTTTCTTAAAATATATATATTTTGTTTAGCCAAATTAGTTAACAAACATGGATGTTTGTTTAAGCAAATCACATATGCTGTAATGGTATTGTTTCAGTTGAATAAATCTATTTAAATTGTTATTATTAAGGTAATGATTATTTTTCTCCTTCCTAAGTACAACAGAAAAGTTGTCCAAATATGAATGATTAACCTATTAAACTGGGGATAAAAAAACTAATATGAAAAGTTGTTATTCTAAAAATCTTCATCTACTTGCATATTAAAGTTATACCAGCAAGAATTAGTCTTTATGTAGAAAACTAGGATTTAAATCAAGCCTTACTGACTAGTGATTTAAATCAGTTTGATTTAAATCAAATCCACCCTGCTCTCAGGGGAATCAAATATGGCCCTAATGGCACATTTCCGGCGGTAGTCTCCTTAACTACCTGTGCCTAATTTAGGCAAGCATCTGTTGCAATGTCAGATACATTACCAAACACATGTGGTACCGTTCAGGTAGTTCTTACTACTTTAAGAAGTTGTTGCTATGGCAGTGATTACTAAACCAACAACAGTAAAATCAGTCTGTATATGCAGAGAAGCATGCTGGTTATACTCACTGAACCTAAGGAGTTAATCCTCTGCATTGTGTAAAAACACTGTTTGATCCAGATTTCTCTGATCCTTGCTTTCTTCCAGTGTCCCCCTCTTATCTCCTGCTAAGACATATGTGGAGTCACTCCACAAATGCTCAGTTTGGTGTGTATTGCTAGAAAGGTTTTTTTTCTTGGGAGAGTGCATATGATCAGCACAGGGCCAATCAGCACTATCCAGACAGAGGTCAGGGGTCCTGCATCCTCCTAGAGCAATATGAAAACTCCTCCTACAAGTTTTAATGTGCTCTGCTGGACACTGAAAGAAGTCACCAGACTGCGATATACTGATGAGAAAAGGTATTTAGCCATTTATATTTACTAAAATAATATCACTTCCATGTTCTGTGTACTGTAGGAGACCAGATTTATTGAATGCAAAGTCCCGAAATTAGTAACACTAACATATCTGACACTTCTCTACTACATGTAAATATCAGCATTTTTTGGTGGCAAGAAAATAACTCAGAACCCCAGATAGATAGATATATATATATATATATATATGTGTGTGTGTGTGTGTGTATTCTTAAGCAGAGGCCCCTAAAGAATAAAATGGTGAGAATTGCAATTTTTTTTATGTAACAGTATTTGTGCAGCGTTTGTTGTTTTGAACACTTTTAGGCTACATGCACACTAGCATTTGTTTAAGCTTCTAAAAGCTGTTATTAGCATTTTTGCATAGCCACTCTAATTACTTCTACAGAAAACAGCATCATCGGCTGTAACGTTTGATACCAGGTTGATGCCTGTAGCCAGTATAAACACTTAAACCCCAGAACATCATATGATGTCCATCCAGGGGGAAATGGTTAAATAATTACCACCTGTTCGAAGATTAGTAAACTGATGGTAATATAGATCAACTCATTACGGCTGGCTTGTCCGTGGGTGTGTTTGCCGCGCATTTACCCAGTCGAAAGCCAAATGTAAAATGTGGAAATGGATGATGTCATTACCCAAATATGGGCAAGGCACATATTTGGAAATTGACTTGTCAATGGGTGGTGCAGCCTAATGGGGAACTATTTCTATTTCTCCATAAGGTTCAATTTATTTTTTGACAGTGCAGGGTAGTGCATACATTCAAAAGCCACTAATGGACTGATTAGCGGCTATGGATTCACCCACTGTTGTGTGCTGTCAAAAAAAGTAAAGCTGACCTGATAGAAAACTAGTGTGATAGGCGCAGTGGCTGGGGGTGGAGAGGAAGTGAGGAAACTGAGGAGGTAGTGTCCAGTGTGGACACTCCCCACCCAGCGCATAGACAGATTCATGTGCCTATCTCTAACAGGGACATGAATCGGGTGTAAGCACCGACACTTTCAGTGCTGTGGCCCAATGGAATTTTAAAGGGTATCTATGACATGCCTTAAGCATTCCCCCGTCTATATGTGGGGTGGGGTGAGGGAATGCACAGGAGTTAGGTCACCACAGACCAGCCAATCAAAATGGCAGCAGATGCCAAACATGGAAGAATGGGTGAAGATCTCAGCAGCGGAACGTTGAATGACAATGAGGCTGTTGCAGTACTGATGTGGGTTGCTTTGACAGGCAAGTCTGCAAAAATGTGCAAATATGCTGTGCATACTTGCACATCATAGTAAAAATTCTGGTCTATGAAGGCGGAGTTTAATATTGCTTTATTGTATGTCAAGGCATAACAAAAATGACTAGTTTGTACTTACCTCTCACTCAAATGTCCCTGAGAAGGAAGGTTTTGATGGGGTGGGTAAGGAGGACCTCCCAGGCTGGTGTGACTGTACAGACTGTAATCTGAAAAAGAGAAAAAAAAACCCAAAAACACCAGATGAGGTATTTGTTGCAAGGGTACCATAGCAACCAAAATGTTAGTATAATTTGCCCCAAGAAAGAAATCTGAAACACAATTGGTTACCAAACACAATTGTGTTTAACTTTTCCCATGCAGCATAAAAAAATAAAACACACACAGTGCCTTGACATTTTGTCATGTTACAACCAAAAACGTAAATGTATTTTATGTGATAGACCAACACAAAGTGGCACATAGTTGTGAAGTGGAAGGAAAATGATAAATGGTTTTCAAAATGTTGAACAAATAAATATGTGAAAAGTGTGGCGTGCATTTGTATTCGGCCCCCTTTACTCTGATACCCCTAGCTAAAATCCAGTGGAACTAATTGCCTTCAGATGTCACCTAATTAGTAAATAGAGTCCACCTTTGTGTAATTTAATCTCATTATAAATACAGCTGTTCTGTGAAGTCCTCAGAGGTTTGTTAGAGAACATTAGTGAACAAACTGCATCACGAAGACCAAGGAAAACACCAGACAAGTCAGGGATAAAGTTGTGGAGAAGTTTAAAGCAGGGATAGGTTATACCAAAAAAAATATCACAAGCTTTAAATATCTCACGGAGCACTGTCCAATCTATCATCTAAAAATGGAAAGAGTATGGCACAACTGCAAACCTACTAAGACATGGCTGTCCAACCTAAACTGACAGGCCGGGCAAGGAGAGCATTAATCAGAGAAGCAGCCAAGAGGCCCATGGTAACTCTGGAGGAGCTGCAGAGATCCACAGCTCAAGTGGGAGAATCTGTCCACAGGACAACTATTAGTCGTACACTCCACAAATATGGCCTTTATGGAAAAGTGGCAAGAAGAAAGCCACTGTTGAAAGAAAACCGTTTGCAAGAAGCCATGTGGGGAACAAAGCAAACGTGGAAGAAGGTGCTTTTGTCAGATGAGAACAAAATGGAACTTTTTTGCCTAAAAGCAAAACGCTATGTGTGACGGAAAACTAACACTGCACATCAACCTGAACACACCATCCCCACTGTGAAACATGGTGGTGGCAGCATCATGTTGAGGAGATGATTTCTTCACCAAGGACAGGGAAGCTGGTCAGAGTTGATGGGAAGATGGATGGAGCCAAATACAGGACAATCTTAGAAAACCTGTTAGAGTATGCAAAAGACTTCGGACTGGGGCGGAGTTTCACCTTCCAGCAGGACAAAGACCGTAAACATACAGCCAGAGCTACAATGGAATGGTTTTGATCAAATCTGTGGAAAGACTTGAATATTGCTGTTCACAGACGCTCTCCATCCTATCTGACAGAGCTTGAGCTATTTTGCAAAGAATGGGCAAAAATGCCACTCTCTAGATGTGCAATTCTGGTAGATACATACCCAAAAAGACTTGCAGCTGTAATTGCAGCAAAAGGTGGTTCTACAAAGTAATGACTCCGGGGGGCTGAATACCACACTTTTCACATATTTATTTGTAAAAAATGTTTGAAAACCATTAATTTTCCTTCCACTTCACAATTATGTGCCACTTTGTGTCGGTCTATCACATAAAATCCCAATAAAATACATTTATGTTTTCGGTTGTAGCATGACAAAATGTGGAAAATTTCAAGGGGCATGAATGCTTTTTCAAGGCATTGTGTGTGTGTATGTATGTGTGTGTGTGTATATATATATATATATATATATATATATATATATATATATATATATATCCCTATCTACTGATCTCTCTCTTGAAGTTACTATAGATAATATATTGCAATGTAAAAAAATATATTGCAGTAACTGTGTTTATACCTACTATATCAGAAAATAACTTAAATGTGGCTCGCTTCCCCTGAAAACCCACCAGTAACGCTGGATTTTGTCGCCACACCTTGAGTTGCCAGTGCTGGCTGCATAGGGCCTGATGGCTGGTACAAGGCCTTGGAGGTGCGAGAAATGGCACCAAAACGAGATACTGTAGGCCGGTCGCCAAACGGAATGAGATCATCCTCTCCTGCTTCAGTGGCTCTGCGTTGCAGCTCAAGGCGCTGATCCCTCAAGGCTTTGCTGTCAACATTCTGCAAGAAATACTAAAATTAAGTAAAGTATGCAAAAAAATCCACGAGAGCCTAAATCGTTATCAGAAAGGTTTGTCTGAATGGAAAATGACAGACCTGTTGGTTCAGGCTTGGCTTATATTCATTTATTAGGCATTATATGAGATGGTGTTTTAATTATTACATGCACATTTTTTACAGAAAATTCCCCCACCCCCTACAATACACTGACCCTACCCCTCCTCCCCCCAGGTCCATTATTACCTTCTGTGATGGCTTGAGCACTTTTGCAGTCTGCACCTAAAACCCATAGCCAACAACAAGCCAAATAAAAGCATCACATTCTATATAACATTCTGGATTCTATAATAGCATAAGCCCCTTGAGTCAAAATGTACTGATGTTTATTCAGGAACTTTACGGAAAATTCTTGAGTAGAAAAAACTTTGTGTAAAACCTTGAGTAATGTTGAGTAATTTGTTTGTAAAGGTAAGGAAGCATACAGACGGTAAAATTCCTCTTCATTGCCAGTGTTGTAATATACTCACATAAAAATGCTTACAGATGAGTAAACATGCGTATGCAAGTAAATAACTGAACTCAACTGTAAATTTTTCTGATTTTGTTTTATGGCTCTGCACTCATTGCTGTATTACTAATCTTTACGTAGCTTTCCATAGACACAACGAACCTAAATTCACATCAGTAGAAAAAACCTCAGCATTTTTACTCCTGTGTGCAACAGCCATAGACTACGGTTTAAACTGGTTCTAAAGGCTGGACATTTGTACCTTAATGCATTCCCTGCATTAAGGTAAGAAATGTATCTGTATTTGTATCACCCCCGCACCCTCCTGTATAATTACCTGAGCCTGGTCTTTATCCAGCACTGTGCCCATCTACACCGCCTCTCTCTGCTCACAGAGGCAGCAGCGCGAACCATTGGCTCCTGCTGTTGTCAAATACAGTGAACAGAGAGTAGGGTTGGTGGAGCTTAGCCACGCTGTGTGTCAATAGACAGCCTCCTAAGATGGTGCACAAAGAAGACGAGAAGCCCTGATCGTTGGTGGGGACAGGAGGTTGGGGGCCACTCTATGCAATATCATTGCACAAAGCAGGCATATATAACATGTTTATTATAATAAAAAATTAACCTTTACAATTACTTTAGTTAAGCTGTTTTACCAACAGCTCCCACTGCCTACTGAAGCACAGTACCAGAATCTTTCCTGTCCTGAGGCAACACTTGCTGCATTAGGGAATCTTTATGCTGGTGAATCCCCTGGTAAGGAAGAAGCAATATTTTCTGGCTAAGAAGTAAATGTTGATCTTACTGAAATACAAAAATGATTGATTGCAAAAACAATGAAGATGAACTTACTGCTACTTCGACACTGCCTCCAGCAGAAATGTCTTTGGGCTTGGCATCTTTGCTTCCAATATAGGAACCGATTGTGTCACAGGACCAGGGTGAATACTGGCTGTAGTCGTTCCCTTTGTACTTCCCAGCGACTTTCAGTTCTTCATCAAGATACTAAGAGTAAAACAAAATTGCAAGGTAAAATCTACATCTGTAGTTAAAGATGCAAATTAAGGAATGTTTTTAAAGGCCCAAGCTCACCTCTTCTTGATGGAAAGGGTGTGTCAGCGTGGGCGAAGGAGCAAACGGTGGGGGAGAGATCACTTTTCTCTCCTCTAGCTGAGCCATGATCTCCTTTCGGCGGCGGTGAAGATCATCCAAGCTGGGGTGAGGCTGTGATGGATGCTGGGGAGGCAAACGGCCGTATGGTTCCTATCGCATAAAAGGATATGAAAGGAGATTACAAAAATGGACAAATATAATATCCTGAGATAAAACTAAACAAACTACAGTAATACCTTGGTTTACAAATGCCTCGGTTAATGTAATTTTTGGTTTATGAATGAAAATCCATTGAAAATCCCTCGGTTTATGAATTTTTTTCGCAATACAAAGTGTATGTCAGTGTTGATTTTTAAATACAATTGCCGGCTTTTTTTTTTCTTCACTATAGCTCACAGAATTAGCTGTTACTTTCCCCAGAGTTAACGGAAACTTTGTTTCTTTTAAGAAACTAAAAGTAAACACAGTTTCTCTTCACTCCAGGAAATAAACTAAAAGAAAACTTTCTTTTAGCTGGGGGGAAGTGACAGCTGAATTTCTGAGCTATAGTGAAGGAAAAAAAAGCAGTAATTACATTTAAAAACCTGCACCATAATAAATTTTAAAAAATGGCGTGGGGTCCCCCCTCCCAGCCATACCAAGCCCTTCGGGTCTGGTATGGATTTTGAGGGGAACTCCCACGCCAAAATTAAAAAAAAAAAAAAAAAATTGTGTGGGGGTCCCCACCAAAATCCATACCAGACCCTTATCCGAGCATGCAGCCCGGCAGGTCAGGAAAGGTGTGGGGGGGAGGGGGAATGTGGGTAAGAGAGCCCCCCCACTCCTGAACCATGCCAGGCCGCATTCCCTCAACATGTTGAAGGGGGCTTCCAGATTCCAATAAGCCCCCTGCCTGCAGTCCCCCACAGCCACCGGCCAGGGTTGTGGGGAAGAGGCCCTTGTCCCCATCAACATGGGGACCAGACCGGGAGGGCTTGGCATGGATGGGAAGGGGACCCCCTGCCGGTTTTTTTAATTGCCGGCAATTCTTTTACATTCAGCTGTCAGTGAAGAACCCTACTGACAGCTAAAACATTAACAAATGGTTGTTACTAGTAAAATACCGCATGACTTGATAAAACAACTCAGTAGCGTTTACTTTTTCCTGACCTCCGGAATGGATTAATTGGTTTTCAATGCATTCCTATGGAAACCGGCGTTTCAGTTTACAAATTTTTCGCTATACAAAATGTCCTGCAGAACTAATTAAATTAGTAAACCAAGGTATTACTGTTTTTACTTCAGATAAAATCATTATTAGACTACAAAAGATATCTGAGGAAAAAAAAATAACTATATTGTGTATAACAGTTTAGCAGGATCACCATTGCAATCCTAAAACAACATTTTAAGAAGAATAGGCACAAGTTACAAAGCATAGCAAATAACTCTGGAGAAGGGTTTAAAAACCTGGAAGGTTTTTACTGCTATCTAGGGATCCCTTAGCGTTAAGAAGAATCCGTAACAGAGATACATACAACATTAGAAGCTGTTTGGGGTTCTAGCCGTTTACTCAACAAGCAACAGCATTCTTGTTTCTGTCAGTGTTGCTGTTGGAGATTTGCACTCACTTTCTGTCTGGTGAACGAAATGTCAAGACAGGACATGAAAAGGAAATAATGCAGCCCACACAGCGTTAAAAACATGGCAGGGGTGCTAAACCTTCGCCAATCTATTAAAAACAGTTTTGGTTGGACATACAATTTAAAACAATAGCAAAATTGCCTGTGTAATATACACGTATTTTTTTTAACGGTAAAATACTTGATTTATGCCAATCTGTGCACAAAAACCAGTACTCAGTGTATGTAGCAAAACCATGTTGTTCAATTACATGAATTGTGAACTGAACTGATTAAGTCGCTATAACAGATCTGATAATTACTTAAAAGCAGACCTTTACTGCCAAAAAAACTTTATGAGAGATTTTCACTTTTGATATAACATTATTTCCCCTATGCTTCCTAGTACAAAACAGTGAATAAAGTCAATAGTCCATCAATATATGGAAATTTCTCAAAATAAATCAAATATGTTCCACACATACTCTGTTATAGGGCGGTCTTATCTGTCCCGGATGCGTTGCAACAGGGTAATATCCCTCTACAGGCTGGTAACGGTCTCTGGCTTCGGGAACATAAGGAGAGCCAGCTGCAGGTGGCATGTCCAGTGGTACAGGACTAGCTCGCACAATTTCCTCTCTCTGATAAGACTGGGGAGTAGAAGGGTACACACGGCGGGTATCGTAGTGTGCAGGGTACATGGGCTGGTTCATGGGAGAATATTGTTGGGTGGGGGTTCCGTACTGTGTGCTAACAACTCTGTCTTGTAAATAGGGAGGATACTGGTCGAGGTAGGTGGGGGTGGACTCAGGAGCAGATGGCTGAGGTCTGACAAAGCGTGATACAGGCTGAGGCGGGTAATAAACATCTGAAAAAAAAAACAAAAAACAGACAATTAGAAAAAGTACATCTGAGAATGAGACAGTGAGCTGATGAAAATGCATAACATTGAAACCTTATGTGGACACGTGATATCAATACATTTGGTTTTACAACCCCTACTTAACTTACATGAATGAATGTAGTTATGAGTGGAAGGACCTAGAAGTACTTCGGCCTTTCTTAGCATATTCTCTTACTTGCTTACAGGTATTTTCTTTTTCATCTGTGACCCACTTCACTTTCTCCCCAAGACAGCCAATGTGAAGTGAAAGAAAATCTACTAAGTCGGGGGCGGGGGCCCTCTTCATACACTGGAAGATTTTCCTCTACTTTCTGTTCTGATGACGTTTGTTGATTTCTCAACATGTTATGTCCACTTATTATGTTTCCCAACACAACCAAAGTGTAAATCTCCCCAGTAAGGCCAACTGCAGCATTAAAAACCTAATCAAAACCTTCCCAAAAGGGAAGAAAGTTTGCTTACAGATGTACATCAAGTGAATATATATGCAGCGAATGCATACAAAAAAAAAAAAAAAAAAAAAAAAAAAAATCACAAAAGCCAACATAAAATTGCACTGAAAGGCCCAAAAATACAATGTGTATAAGAAAATGAAAGCAGCATGAAGAAGTCCGATAGAATGAGAAAGTGAAGCTAAAACTTACTTGGAGGATAGGTTACAGGTTCAAATGGAGGCCCTCCTCCCCTTGGATCAGGATAAAACATATCCGTCTGGGGAGAAGCATAAATCTGGGAACCTCGTGGTACCATCTGGATCTGTTTAGACACTGGCAATGGGGGAAGATCACCAGAAACACGCTGTGGAGGTGGATGTGAGCTGACGGGTAAGGAGGCAATAGATGTTTTGGGGACGGAGTCCAGGCTGAAGAAAAAAAAAACAAAACTTCTAACAGCAATAACAAATTGGCAATCAATATCTCACAATTCTCTGAACTCTTGGGGTGTTTAAGTAATTGCTACATGCTGAGACCTGTGCAATCACGCTACTGTCAACACTGTTCAAGGAAATAGAAGAAAGAGAAAAAAGAAACCTACAGCTCTGGAGGGGAGCCTGGGGCACTGTTGCTCAGATGATCCAGTTTCACCGGCTTCAGAACAGACTCATAGCTGGAGTCTGTCCCACGGGAGATTAGCTGTGTCACAGAGCTTCCAGACACTATACCATTGGGAAGGCCAGCTTGTTTCCGACTAGGCATATCCATAGGGCCCTCATCTGAGTGTATGGCCCCGGTAGGCAACCCAACCTCATTCAGCTGACCAAGAGAGGCACTCAGTGGGCGCCGAGGAACCAAGCGCTTGTTCATTTTTCGAAACCTATAAAAAAAAACCAAAAAATTAATTACTTTCCATGACATAATAGGGAAGAATATATAGCACAGTATAAGGTTTACCCATCCAAAATCGCACATTACTTACTTTTCCAACTCTTCTTGGGAATGAGCAAAGGTGCAGCTAGCTCCTCGGGGGCAGCCTCCCCTCTGCTTCATGTCCCTGCACATATAGGTCTTGTACTTGCTGTGCTGTGGAGGCTGTACAAACAGAAACACCAATATTGAGACTTCCTATATACACAGTAGATTCTCAACAAAAAAATCAATATAACCCAGCTGACTCTAAAGAGTCAATTTTTACATATTGAACAAGACAATCTGTATATCAAATTAAACCTTAAGGACATTCTAAATTTGAACTCTACTAATACTACCCTTGCAGTGGAGCTTCCAAAGACTGCAAAGGTTTCCTTTCCCTAGGGTTCCAGTAAAAACAGAATTTTGGACTTACCTGGAAATGTACAGGATACAGGATCTTTAGTCTTAACCAAGGGCTGTATACAGCTACCTTCAAGTGATCTAACAAAATTGCAGGGGCATCTCCTATAAAACTCCCTCCCATTCCTACTCCCATCAAGACCTGAATCTAAAGAAAGGTAATAAGGAGATAATAGGGAGCAAAGGGGAGGGACTTCTGTCCTGTACATCAAGAAATGCATTTTACAGGTAAGCCAAAAAAAAATTATTTCTCAATCATACAGTATAGGACACAGGATCTGAACAATGGGACCTCAAAAAGCTAAGGGGTGGGCAACAGGCAAAAGCTAACAGATCCATGTAACAATGGGGCACAAAAAACCTAGACAGAACTCTCTGGTAAAAAAGATGTTCTGTGAACAGAAGGCTAGGTAAAAACCTTGCCAATATAAGAAACAGATACTTGATCCTTAAAAGCACATAAAGCACTAATACATCTGGTAAAGTGCGACCTAACAAGGAAGGGTGGAACCCTATCCTTTAACCTTGAAAGGCTTCAATGATATGATGACTTGTCTAATCCACCTAGCAATGAAAGAGCAGAGGCAGGGAGCCTACTAGAACCTTCAGGAAAGACAAAGAGGTACTCAGATTACCCAAAGGCAGGCTGCAGCCAAGAGGTAGACTCTCAATGTGCATACCACATTGGGACATTGAGAGCTTTCCTTAGGATGATTCATGTTAAAAAAAAACAAAAAAAAAAAAAATCATCTGAAATTTCTTGGGACGAGATGACTAAGAACACTGAAAAATGTCCTCGCAGAGCAATGACATGGTGTGGACCAGGAAAGTGCTTCATGGGTATATCCACAAATGAGTCTTCATGGGACAGGGCTCCACTAGCTGAAGAACCACAGCCCTGGATGTGTACAGCACCCCTCGACTAACTCAACGTGATGCACTAAATTGTCTGAAGCAATGTTACAGGCTGGCTCCACATCTTCTTCCAGACAGGTGCAATCTACAGGGAGCAGTTGACGAATCAACCTGTCCAGAAAAGCTGCTGAAGGAAGCCGCAGTGGCAACGGAGCAGCCAAAATGTCTTGAAATCTTGAAGCATATGCAAACACTAGCAAAAAAATAGGATTTGTGTGGGAGGGGATATCTACAGGAGATGTCCCTGCAGCTTTCTTTTTGACCACTGTCCAATCACCTGAAGGTAGCTGCATATGACCCAAGTTTAAGACTAAAGATCCTGTGTTCTGTAGAATTAAGAAAATAACTTTTACTTATCTTTGCTAGATTTATAGCCGGCACTCACTCCCACTCTCCAACATGGATAAGGCAAGTAATTGTGTTTTTTTACTAGCAGCCTAAGCAAACAAGCATTTAACCTTAAATTAATCTTTTCATTTACCAGAAGTTGAGTTTTAAAGCTCAAGGTTCCTTTCACACGGGCCAGACTATGTTTTAATCACGGGCCGGACTATGTTTTAATCAGAAGGGGATATGTCCACCTAATCCCTGTTGATCAGAACAGAGCAGGCGGAAGTTCCGTCCGTGTCTGCTCAGTTTATGCAGAGCAGACATGGACAGAGCCTGCTCTGCTCTATGGGTCGCTGGGAGGGTGGCTGTCCACTTACACCCAACTGCTCACCAATCTGTCTAAATGGATGGGAATGGATCCACTTCAGTTAGTTTTTTCTTTAGCAGACCAGATTGGATCGGATGTAGGTGGGTTAAACAAACACAAGTCCGTTTACACCCGTCGGTCCATAGGGGTGGATGACCGTCCGATGAGATCCGCCTGAAAATCGACAGGCAGACCTGATCGGACCCTTCGTGTGAAAGGGGCCTTAGCAGTCCTGCCTAGGAGCAGAAACAACAAAGTACCTACAATTTCCTATGAAAGAGGATCCAAAGAATACATTTAGTGTAGTACAATGTGAAGATAAAAACAACAAAATGAATAGTCAGCACTTCCTCATAGAAAGAAGCCTAGGCAGATCACTGCCCCCCAAATACAGCTTAGTGAATTTATGTCATCAGGTTAGGTTCCTTCAAAAAAATTAAAAAACAAAATAAAAACAACCTTTTTCATTATCCCATGACCTGCCTGAACATTTCTGCTAATCTTAGGGACATATGGAGACCATGCTTAATTCAGCTTAAAGAAATAAAAATACTGTCAGAACCAGAAGGTACCCCAGGTACCATGTCTTTAATTCAATGGTGCATCTCTCTACAGTAGCCCATCTGTGCCCATTGTCCCATTTTCATATTATCCTACGGAGGAAGGACCATAATGTATTACCATCAAAATTAAACACAAGAATTATGAACAACAATTTTTTAGCAATCCGTACATATACACCAGAAAAAGCCACTGTTCAGAGATGCACTATTATAATACAGTGAGTACTTAATAAAAGAAGAATTTGACTTGCATGCAAATACTATATCTTGGAGAACAGAACATGAGACAGGCTGGATGTTCATATATCCCAAGTTATAGGCTGGTACCTTCAGGTGATTAGACACTGACAAATTTTTAATGTACATGCTACCTGGCCAAACCCATATAAGTCTACCCCACTACATGAGACTTCTGGGGGGGTTTTTAGCAAGCAAAGCAAGGAGAAGGACGGTGCCCTTTACTGTACTTCAAGGTATAGAATTTACAGGCAAGTCAAAAATCTTCTTATCTTGATAGCATAGTACAGGATACAGACTGGATATTCATAGACTCTGTGGCCTCCCCAAGCAATAAAGAAGGATGACATGGCAAACAGAACTGTACCAAAGAGGACCAACAATAAAAAGGGTCCATAGACCCAACTCAGAGTGCTGCTACAATGACCTTGTGGTCGAAACCTGCAGAAGCTTGGACATCCACCTGGTATAACTTGGGGAAGGTATGAACTAAAGTCTAGGTCTTGCAAAGCTGGGAAACGAGATGCTGGAATGCCCAACTATCCCACTAACCTAGCAATGGTGAATTTAAAGCAGGATGTCCACTGAAAGGCCCTGGCAACAAAACAAAGAGAATCCGTCTTATAGGTGCTGTGGCTTTTGGAAAAACTCTGGTGGCTCTGACAACGTCTGGAAAATGAAGAGAAATCTTTTTCGGGGGCTTTTTAGGAGCAGAACATAAAGAGAAAAAGGAATAAGTCTTCATGAAAGTGGCAGTAAAGTTGACCATAACAAGCAAAATTCGGCCAGTTCAGCAGGAATGTCAATCCATCTATGGCCATTCCTGTTCATTATGATCTATTGATCTCTTTCTCACAAATGGTCCTGTTGGAAAATTTTCTTTTCATCCAAATTTCCATTAGTTCATCACTTGGAGCCAATCGGCTGTAGTGCTGATAAGTGTATTGTGAAGGCAGGCGAGTCCTGTTTTGTCAGAAGACAATGACACAGGATTCCTGCATCCACATCGAAGGCATGGATGGGTGAAATTGGTTAATTTTTTTTTTTTTTTCAACCTGCTGGCTAAATGAAAAAAAAAAAAAAAAGAATTGTGTATGGGAAGCTTTAGGCTACTTTCACATTGACCTGTAGCAAAAACGAGGTAAAAATGTGTGTTTTTACCGCGTTTGTGGTGTGTTTTACACTGGACATGTGACTCAAAAACCGCATGGAAAATGCAATGCGGGTGCATTTTTTCCATGTTTGCCATGCATTTTAACCACTTCCCGACCGGCCGTTGTATATAAACGGCCGGACGGTGGCACTGCAGGGTCGGGTGGCCGTCTATAAAGGCCTCCCCGCACCCTGCTTGTGCGCGCTCCCTGGGAGCGCGCAGCACCGCGATCCGGTGCCCGCTGTGTCCTCCGGACACAGTGAAACACCGATCGTCGGACGGGACCTCTGTACGAGGTCCTGATCATGTGATCACTGATTGGCCAATCAGTGATCACATGCAAAGTAGTAAGCAAGATGTCACTTCTGACATCATTGCTTACTATGTGTGAAATCTGTGAATGATCACAGAGGTCACATGGTACAAGGCTATTCACAAAAGCCTTGTACCATGTGACAAGCTGTGACCAATCACAGCTCACTCAGTTCTTCTCAATGAGTGCAAGAATGCACACAGAGAGAAAGAGAAATGATTGCTTTTACATCCTATATGGGTGTAAAAGCAATCAGTGTAAAAAAAAAAAAAAAAAATCTTCATCACCCCTCACAAGTAGTACAGTGTCACCATGGTGACACTGTACTGCTAGGGTGACAGTATGTAAAAAAAAAAAATAATATAAAAAAATAAAATAAAAATGTAAAAAAAAAATGTTTAAAAATTATAATTTTTGCTTATAAACTAATTTGGATTTTTTTTTTTACTAAAAAGATAACGGAATAAATTTTGGCTAAGATTTATGATGAAATATTATTTATTTGCAAAATTTTATTAAAAAAACACTTTTTTTTCAAAATTTTTGGACATTTCATTTACATAGCAAAAAAAATACAAATCCCAGTGGTGAATAAATACCACCAAAATAAAGCTTTATCTATCTCAAAAAAATGGTAAAAAATTCATTTGGGTACAGTGTTGCATGACCGCGCAATTGTCATTCAAAGTGTGATAGCGCTAAAAGCTGAAAATTGCCCTGGTCAGGAAGGGGGTAAAAGTGTCCGGTCTGGAAGTGGTTAATGGGTAAGTACAAAAAATTTACTCAACCCAGAGGACCTGCAATGGATCAGTGTGAAGAGTTCGATAGGATTCCAAGGTCACACGATTTTCTTCCCTTTTTTTTTTTTTTTATGCAAAAGTGGAAGAAAAACAGATCTGTGTGAAAGCAGCCTTATATACCACCTTAAGCAGAAAGGTAAGTCTTGGGTGCAAAACTACGGTCTTTGTGAAGCATAACGAACTGCTTCCTATAAGACAGATAAGCTGTTTCAGAGACACATCTGACTAGAAAGGCCACTTTGCAAGAAGGACAATGCAAAGATTTCCCTGGTGAGTTCAGAGGACTTGTCCCTTGAACGATGAGAAGATGGAACCCTCCACTCCAGCATGTGAGGCTAGCATATGGTATCGCCCTCCATGGCTGTGGTAGAAACTTCACCATTGTCAACACTGGACTGGAAAATAATCAAGCTAGGGAGTTTCTTGCTTGGCTGAAGAGGCACATAGGGAGGTCAAGAGAACAAGTGTGCTTATCCCAGGCCAATGAGATGCTGCACTGGAAAGGCCTTGAATGGAATTGAGCAAAAGGGAACGGCTTTGAATAAGGCTACCATGAGGCCCAGAACCTCACAGAGAATCTCACTTAAGTATTTATCTGATCTTAAGATCCTAGCAGGAGAGTAGTAAAAAAAAAAAGTATTCTAGGTGAAGGGAATTTGGAAGAGCAGAGTTTTGAAAGTTGATTACCCAACTGAAGGTCTGAAGCATCTTAAAAGTCATCAAGACATTTGTAGATAGTTGAAAGGGAGGAGTCCTTCAGAGGAAGGTAGTCCGAGTACACTTTTACCTGAATGCTAAGAGTGTTTGTCTCCTACTGCAAAGTGCAGGAAGTGCTGTTAAGTGAGAATATATACAGTTAGGTCCATATATATTTGGACACAGGCACAATTTTCATTTTTTTCAGGTATTCACCAAAACATATTCAAGCCATAGTTGCATAATGGATATGGGCTGAAAGTGCACACTTTCAGATTTAATTTGAGGGTATGTACATCAAAATTGGAGGAAGGGTTTAGGAATTACAGCTCTTAAGATTAGCCACCCCCCCCCCCCTTTTTCAAGGGACCACAAGTAATTGGACAATTGAATCAAAAGCGGTTTCATGGCCAGGTGTGGGCTACTCTTTCGTTGTTTCTTCATCAATTAAGCAGGTAAAAGGTCTGGAGT
Source organism: Staurois parvus (assembly GCF_062004578.1). NCBI lineage: Eukaryota > Metazoa > Chordata > Amphibia > Anura > Ranidae > Staurois > Staurois parvus. Next base: position 6,775,734 of record NW_028317962.1, read on the forward strand.
TGATTTTAAGTGTGGTATTTGCATTTGAAATCTATTGCTGTGAATCTAAATCATGCTTTAAAAGGAGCTGTCCATGCAAGTGAAACAGACCATTGTAAGGCTTCGAAAACTAAACAAATCCATCAGAGTGATCGCAGAAACATTAGGCCAAATCAACAGTTTGGTACGTTCTGAGGAAAGAACGCATGGTGAGCTGAGCAACATAAAAAGGCATGGACGTCCACGTTAGACAACAGAGGTGGATGATTGCAGGATCCTCTCTATGGTAAAGTAAACCCATTCACAACATCCAGACAAGTGAAGGACACTCTCCAGGTGGTGGGCGTATCATTGTCAAAGTCTACAATCAAGAGAAGACCTCACCAGAGCAAATACAGAGGGTTCACCACCAGGTGTAAACCATTCACAAGTCTGAAAAATAGAAAAGCCAGATTAGACTTTGCCAAAATCATCTAAAAAGCCAGACCAGTTCTGGAAAAGCATTCTTTGGACGGATGAAACTAAGATTAATCTGTACCAGAATGACGGGCAGAAACAAGTGTGGAGAAGGCTTGGAACAGGTCATGATCCACAGTACACAACGTCATCTGTAAAACATGGTGGAGGCTGTTTGATGGCACAGGCATGCATGGCTTCCAGTGGCACTGGGTCATCGGTGTTTATTGGTGATGTGACAGAAGCAATCAGATGAATTCTGCAGTGTTTTTAGAGATATATTTTCAGCCCAGATTCAGCCAAATGCAGCAAAGTTGATTGGACGGCGCTTCACAGTACAGATGGACAATGATCCAAAACACACTGCAAAAGCAACCCAGGAGCTTTTGAAGGAAAAGAAGTGGAATTGTCTGCAATGGCCGAGTCAATCACCTGATCGCAACACAATTAAGCATGCATTTCACTTGTTGAAGGCAAAACTAAAGCCAGAAAGACCCATAAAGAACAACTGAAGAAAGCGGCAGTTAGAGCCTGGCAAAGCATCAGAAAGGAGGAAACCCAGTCTTTGGTAATGTCCATGGGTTCCAGACTTCAGGCAGTCATTGCTAGTAAAGGATTCTCAACACAAAATTAAAAACAAACATTTTATTTATGATTATATTCAATTGTCCAATTACTTTTGGTCCCTTTAAAAACGAGGGATGGCTACTTGTAAGAGCTGTAATTCCTAAACCCTTCATACAGTTTGGATGTACATACCCTCAAATTAAAATCTGAGAGTGTGCACTTTCAACCCATATTCATTACATAACTACAGCTTGAATATGTTTTGGTCAATACCTGAAAAAACTAAAATTGTGCCCGTGTGCAAATATATATGGACCTAACTGTAGATAAGCATCTTGGATGTTTACTGATGCTATGTATTCCCCTTGACCCAGAAAGGCAACAGTTAAGCTTGCAGATTCCATGCAATACTTTGCAATATGAAGATCGTTATTTAGGGACTTTTAGTCCAGGATAGAATGAATACCTCCATTGGGTTATGACTTTGTGAACAGGTGTAAATAGAATCCTCCCTGCAGTGTCATGTATTCTAACAGCAGGATTCCCCCGCGGTCAGAATAAACTAGTCAGCGTTGCAACTGTTTGGCTACATGCACTGATCAAGCAAAAATATACCAACAGTCTGTTAATGAAAAGTCTACTGATAGAACGACTTCTCATGAATGGGATCAGATATGCATGAATCGACATTTGGCCATTTCCTGGTGAACCTGTCCAATTTTGGTCCTTGTATGGACAGTTTTACTTGTTCATGTCGCTGGTATTCAGAGTCCAGGCTTCACTCGTCATGGTGGTCATAGCCCTGGAAGGAGCTTCAGGGTCTGTTTTCAATAGGGATAGACCAAGGCCCTGAAACTGTACAGCACCCTGAAGCTAACTACACACGTTGCACTAGATGCTGAGGTAAGCGCCCAAGCAGGATCCAGTATCTTATGCAATATTATAGGTCATCCTCACAGCGTGGAGTCTGGGTACAGCTCACAAGGTGTTACTGAGGTTGCACCTATCCAGATGCACTGCTTCTATTGTTGAATTAGAAGACAGTGAAGAGTTGATAGAAGAGTTCATTAAAGAATCAGAAGGAATAAACTGGCAAAGTAAATTATTTCTCTGTAAGGGAGAGGTGAATCATTAGGTGGTTTTGCGGAGTAGGGCAGAGATATAGGGATGTGCCCAGGCGGGTGTCAAGCAAAGCTTAAGCAGTGTCCAATCACCTGAGGGTACCAGCTTATAACACAGAGTCTATGAATATCCAGCTGTGCAAACATCATAAAGAAAAAAAACTAGATGAGAATGAGGGGTTACAGGTTTACTTAAGATGTAGACACCAATGACAACCACAAGTGCAATTTGTAAAGTACTGAAAAATCGGTCAGCTTGCCGGCTTTAGGTAAGGTAACTTAAGGTGTCAGTCAGATATTGTTTATGGGATTAGATACCTCTAAACCAATAAGCAACAGCATGCTTGTTTAACAGCTTTTATTGCTCTATAGGTATAGATGTGCAGTGAATAAAGGCACCAAGTTTCTTAAACAATATAGTATTGCGTGCCCTGTGGCCACATAGGCAGACAGCAATAAATGCAGTAGCCAGCATCACATTGCATATGATGCCATGTACCACAGAAAATAACCAAGTAGGTACAGGAGCAATCAAAAAAATCTGACACCATACCGTACTATGCATGACACGAGATACCTCAAAAGCTTTCACACAAAAAATTTACAATCACAAAAATTACAGGCAAATCAACATTGTATTACACTTCAGAAGATTACAAGATAACAGCTGTGGGCAGAAACTTATATTAAGGGTTCTGTGTATTTTCCATTATTTACCACATGCATTAACAGCAAGACTTTCTAACACCCTGGAAGCACAAAAAGTTTACTTGGATTTCCCAAAAAAAGCAACTGGTTGGAGACAATTTTTTTAGCTCTTGAAGCGGTACCTGAATCATGCAGTAGCTCCGCGCCTCGCTCACCTGCTGCTGATCAGTCCCCTTCTTGCTGTGGTTCTGGATGTAATCCACCAGCCCATGAACAACAGTCTTCACGGCCACAAGACCGTTCTCTAGCTGTTCCCATGTTGGAGGTGGAGCATCTGGTAAAGAATAAACAAAACTCTCTAAATATCAAGATAAAGCTCGAAAATCACATTTTTACACACTAATCCCAGGAATTTATAGCATTATGATAAAAGAGTATTTCCCCGCATACTTCACCGAGTTTGATTTCTTTAAATATTAAAGTAAAACTCCAGCCAAAAACAAGATAAAATAAAAAAACTTGTTAAAAAGGTAAAACAAAAACCAGCATCATTCAACTGGCTTCCTCTAAGCCCATATCATCCTGGACCCACACCTGCCTGTAACTGGACAATGAAAAGGAGAAAAAGCACAGTGATGATCATGTTGTCTCATTGTCACTCTGCTTTCTCTTGTCAGCATACAAACTGACTTACTCCTTGTACGGTTTTCTTCTTCTTACACTCCAGCTCTATTATACAGACTGCAAGAGGCTAACGCAGGGCAAGTTCAGTTGCTTACACAGCTTGTATTTGAAAAAATGCATTTAGGCCACGTTCACACCACACATGCAGATAAACTGATGGAAACTGATGCAGATTTCACTTGAAGAGACCTCAGTTTACATAGGTTTTCAAGCGAGCTTCAATGAGTTTTATATGTGTTGCGGATTCCTTATGCAAAAAAAATCTGCATGTGATACTAGTGTTGTGGTGTGAACAGGACACAGAGAACAACTGATTTCGTGGTGCCTTTGCAGAACGCATGCAGAAAAACTGAGGTCTCCGAACACTGGTGTGAATGAGGCCTTAATGATTACAGAACTGCATTCATTTGTATATCTGTCTTGAGTGCACCTTATCTGGTGTAAGGAGAGTAAGGTTAAGTACTCATAAATGAAGTAAGGTAAGTACAGTAGGTGCTGTTAAAAACAGCCTACAAACAGCTACCTGAATAAAACTGTAGTATGACAAATTTGGCAGTACACAACAATGTTGCTAAGTAAAAGCAGTCGCAGTCACCAGCAACAGTGATTTGTGCTCGTCAGCTGCATAACATCCAGCTAACAACAAACTCCTTCATTATAAATAATTGAAGAAGTTACTAAAAATTTATTAGGTGGTTTCCAAGCAGTAAAGGTGCCTACAGAACTTAAAAAGAATGCCGATCCCACCATTTACCGTGTATGGTAAAACTTAGTATGTTTGTAGGCACCTCCACAACCATGGCTGAGCCTGCTCAGGGAATAGCTGATTTGCCACGATTGACTTTCCGAGCCACTTACTATTTGTTTAATAGCTATAAGTAAGGCTATTACAATCAAACGCAAACTAAACTAAACCATTTGTCATGAATGCATATTTTCATCATGTGCACAGCTTAAATTCAAGATTTCTGTCAGGTTTACAGACGCTTACCGGGGCTTGGATCTATATTTGCCAGCAGCTCTAGATGGGGACGTAATCTGTTGAGATTAGCAGGGTCTCCAGTCCTCTGCAGAGCAATGGTCAGTTCCTGGACACTCTGAGCAAACGAGGCCGGGGTCTGCAACTTAACAAAACCTTTCTTGTAATAAATGAACTAGCTTGACTTTCAAACTATCACATTAGAAGAATATACTAAGGGTAGGAACACAGAACTAAAGGTTAGGGAATAAAGATGGGGTGCAACCATTATGCAAGGTATGTTGTAGAAAACAGAAAACACATAGGGACAACAAGACAAGCAGACAAAAAACTAAATGGCTGGAGCAGGAATGAGGCGGTTACCTTGTCAATTATAGATTGCATATGGGATTTGTGAGACTGATCCCCATACAAAAGAGAGGACCATTGATCAGGAGCAATGCGCAGGCCAGCCTCCATAGCGATCTGCACAATCTGAGAATCATGCTCTCTGCGCAGTGCTTCATAAGTGCGAAACTCCTCCTTTAACTGCATCAGGGAGGAATCTTCATCACGCTTTGTCACCTGAAATTGTAAAATACTCTATGTTAAGTTTTGCACAGTTATACGTAAACTGTTTTTGCCTGATTTTACTGCACACTGAGGGCTCCCAACAGCAACTTCCCCACTCATACAGCAATTATATGTCTTCATACTTTTTTTAAAAATTTCACCTCTGTATGCATTTACCTGGCTAATCCCAAGGCCTAAGGCCTATGTCCCAAGCTGGCCAAAACATAACATTTCCTTAAAGTGGTTCTAAAGGTAGAAGGGTTTTTACCTGAATGCATTCTATGTTTTCAGGTAAAAACCTTCTGCAGGATTCTCCCCCCAGCATCCCCTAAATACTTACCTGAGCCTGATCTCGATCCAACAATGTGCAATAGAGCAGTGTCTCTCCCATTGGTTCAGACACAGCAGCAGGAGCCACTGACTCCCACTGCTGTCAATCGCAGCCAGTGAGGGAGCGGCGGGCAGGGCCAAGCCACGGTCTGTGTGTCTTATGGAGGATCAGGACTGCTCTGTGAAAAACCATTGCACAGAGCAGGTGAGTATGACATGTTTGTTAATTTAAAATAAAAAAAACCCACTCCTTTTACAATCAATTTAACTAAATGATGAGGCTGCGGTGAAAGCTGTACCATAGTGTATGTAGTTGGGGTGAGTGCTTCTCAGTCATTCAGCGAAGTCTAGTATCGTTATCACTGAATACAAGGTTTCCTCTGAATGGCTGAAATGGAGATCATGGCATCATTAGTCTGCCTCTGGAAATTATGTGAACCCATTCACAGTTATGCATGTGTGTTACTATGTGTGCTAAAATGCATGCGCATAGGTGTGAATGTGCCCTTACACTTTTTCCATTTTACAATTATGCTTCCATTTTGGAGAAGGTAGTAAATTTGATCTCCTAAACCATGCAATTAATATAAACCTGGTTTATCAATAGGGTGCCACAGTCACAACTTACATTATGTCCACAACCACTAAACCTGCCATCCAAAGTCTTGGCCAGATGCAGGTACCCTCCCCGCACATCCATTAAAATGGACTTATGAAGCACAAATTAGCAGCCTAGGTTCACTATGGTTGCCAAATCTTCACATTTTAGCCTATTTCTCTAAGAAAATGACTTTGCATGGACAAGAAAGATCAGTCTATATTTTAAATTTTGGAAAGGTCAGTGTTATACAGCAAATGACAATTATAACTTATTCATGTTGCTTAGAATGCCAGAATCCTAAGGTGTTCGAAAACTAAAACTTTATACCTTAAAGCAAGAGGCTCTGTACAACAACTGGACAACATGCCCAATGCTAGTTTTCGAGGCTTGAGGAAAGCGCGGTTCCAGTCTTTGAACCACAAACAAAACCAGGACCTTCCGGGACAGCGCAGATCCATCTTCCAGGGCCAGGAGGACAAGCTTGAGGGCTTCTTCCTGCATGGCTGCAACAAAGATGGTTCATTACAAAATTACAGAGCAATTCCAGGAAACAAGTGAAAGTAAACAGTGAGCTACTAATAAAATCCAGCAAATGCTGCAACTATGCTATAATCAAGAGTTCACTCAATTTACATTAAATTGATTTTTCTGCAGTTTACTGCAGCAAGAACCCAGAAAGTAACTCACATAGTCGCTTAAAATACTGAATGCAGATTTCATTTGGTTGGCTTTCTGTGAGAAACATTTACGAAAATAAGGCCTTTAAGCCTACAAGTCCAGCAATGTAGAACTTGTACATCGGCTGTAAATTGCAGGACATTGGTTTGGAAATGCAGATAAAATAAAATTTGAAGCTATGTTCTAGCATACCTGGACCGAGGAACTGACAGCCACGGGCACGAACTGCTGCCCAGAGGTTGGAGGAAAGTTGCTGGGGGTTCTGATGTTGCAGTATAAGCTCAGTGACCGTTCTCTCACCCAGTGAACGAGCTGCTCGCATTGCTCGAATACGTCCCTCTTCTTCCACCAGTTGACAATGAACAAGAGTCACCAGTTTCCTCTGCATGGGGCGGCTTAGCACACTTTGGGTGGTGCTATTTAGACCAACACCTGGAGAAGGGAAAAGGTCAAAATAGTGGTAAAAAAACTTTTTTTGGTTTTTTTTTTTTTTTTTTTTTTTAAATGACCCCTTTGACAGCTACTGGTCCGAATAGGAAAAAAAATATTAACACCACACCAGAATCTCTCACACAAGATAATTTATTGCAGTAGATTTTCCAACTCTAAACTGGCTCCTCTATTTTAACCCCTTATGAGCCATTAGATCAGCCACTGAGAACTTATGACTGATAAGGCTTAGAAGTGGTGAATTCTCTGTTAAAGTTGCTATTATCCTGAACTAAGAAAAATTAAGGAAAGGGCTGCAGATGACATTTTCAGTTTTGGAGGCTAAATGGGTCTCATGATGCAATAGTCACTATCTAATAAAACTGTAAGAGACTGTTGGGCAATTGTTAAAGGACAGGTAGTGAGAGATTATGGAGGTTGCCTTTATTGCTCCTCTGAAAGTACTAGTTGCCCAGATGTTATGCTGATCCAGGGGAAACTAATACTTTTTGTAAGGCACATACCTATAAAAAATATGCAGATCAGGAGTTCTGAGGAAAATCAACTTTTCAGGTCAGTGACTCAGGTAATAAAGCCAGGGAGAATGTTGCCAGAACACAGCGGGGTTATAATGAAGGATCACATAGTTAAAGCAAGGAAACGTTTCGGAGTCTCGCAAGACCCCTTCATTAGAAGTGATTTTAAAAAAAATTGTAACAGCTAGCAGGGGGAGAAGATCCCCTACTAGCTGTTACAATGGGGGGGGGGGGGGGGGGGGGGGGCACATGGACTGGTCCTACAGTAATGTATTACACCCTGAATATGGGTGTAAAATGTTACAGAAGGTGAACTTATCCTTTAAGTGAGGATTCTCAACTTCCTTAGTAAATCAGACTCAATATGTCTCTTCTGCACTATAACCTCCTCTTGTACCTCACAGCAATTTTACTCCTAAAAATATGGTTCAGTGTACAATCTCAGCATGCTTTAGGTGCCAAAGTGAAATAAAGCATTCTCCAATTGGAAGAGGTGGAGAGTGTGACAGCAGCTCCCCACCTCTCCACCTTGTCCAGAGAATGCTTTGCATCCATTCAGAAAATGCAAAGCATTCGTTGAATGGCGTCCATGCTGAGCGGACAACCTCCTGTGTTCACCAAGCATAACACCAGCCACTTAGAGCAGGGCCTGGAAGCAAGTGGAGATCACTGGAGCAGTAGTGTGATTTCCAGCCTTCATGGGCATCATCACACATACACACATACATATATACATACATAGTTACTGTTCATTGGTCCAAGCTGGAACAACGTAACTATGTATAAAATATCCATACCTGCTATTCATCTTTAACCCATAGTAAGCTGGCACATTTTAGAAATTTAATTGGTCAGTCTTGCTACTGGTAATCTATTGCATAAGATTTGTAATTAAATGTGTGACATAATTTGAAGGAATGCAGTTCAGATATTAAAAATCATCTGTGTTGTAATAGTCTATCACCACTTTCTGTCTCCACTGCAGCATTATAAACACTATTTGTGCCTGTGGGAGTCATGACATTCTACTGCGCAAAATAATATTCTGCCCAGATCACAGAAATACATTTAAAAAATGGTTTTATCAGCAGAGCACACAGGAAAAGTCCTTTGACAATTTAAGGGGACATGTCACCATTATTGCAGCCATATATATGGAGACCCTGAACAGCACTTTAGCAACTAACTTTTCACCTGACCCCTTTTGGTTAGCGTAGAAAAAAATGTTTGGTTAGCATATATTTTTCTCATGCAATTGTATTTCTGCATTGTCCAAAAATATACACAGAGCCTTAGGTAAACTTTCTGGCATCTAGTATACTACGCTTCAGTTTACAGCAGAAGGTCCTTGATCTTTGGTGATATACTGGCCATATATGTAAGGTTAGGGAGCAACATCTTCTGTATTACAAACACTGAGACAGGATTTCCCACTTAGCACCCAGCCTAAATAAATTACTGCCACCGCTTAACTCAACATACAGTGGATATAAAAAGTCTACACACCCCTGCTAAAATGTCAGGTTTCTCTGATGTTTAAAAATGAGTCAAAGATAAATTATTTCAGAACTTTTTCCACCTTTAATGTAACCTATAAACTGTACAACTCAATTGAACAACAAAATTAAATCTTTTAGGTGGAGGGAAGTAAAAATAAACTAAAATAATATGGTTGAATAAGTTTGCACACCCTTAAACTAATACTTTGTTGAAGCATCTTTTGACTTTATTCCAGCACTCAGTCTTTTTGGGTATGAGTCTATCAGCATGGTACATCTTGACTTGGCAATATTTGCCCACTCTTCCTTGCAAAAACACTCCAAATTTGTCAGATTGTGAGGGCATCTCCTGTGCACAGCCCTCTTCAGATCACCCCACAGATTTTTGATCGGATTCAGGTCTGGGCTCTGGCTGAGCCATTCCAAAACCTTAATATTCTTCTGGTGAAGCCATTCCTTTTCCCGATTTGGGCGTATGCTTTGAGTCGCTGTCATGCTGAAAGATGTTCAGCTTTCTAGCAAAAGCCTGAAGGTTTTGTGCCAATATTGACTGGTATTTGGAATGGTTCATAATTCCTTCTACCTTGACAAAGGCCCCAGTTCCAGCTGAAGAAAAACAGCCCCAAAACATGATGCTGCCACCACCATGCTTCAATGTGGGTATGGTGTTCTTTTGGTGATGTGCAGTGTTTTTGTGCCAAACACATCTTTTGGCATTATGGCCAAAAAGTTCAGCCTTGGTTTCATCAGACCATAACACATTTTCCCACATGCTTTTGGGAGACTTCAGATGTGTTTTTGCTAAATTTAGCCAGGCTTGGATGTTTTTATGCATAAGAGAAGGCTTCCGTCTTGCCACTCTACCCCATAGCCCAAACATGAAGAATACGGGAGATTGTTGTCACATGTACTACAATGCAAGTGCTTGCCAGATATTCCTGCAGCTCTTAGCCTCCCAGACCAGTTTTCTTCTCGTCTTTCCATCAATTTTAGAGGGACGTCCAGTTCTTGGTAATGTCACTGTTGCGCCATATTTTCTGCACTTGATGTCTGTCTTCACTGTGTTCCATGGTATATCTAATGCCTTGGAAATTCTTTTGTACCCTTCTCCTGACTGATACCTTTTAACATAAGATCCCTCTGATGCTTTGGAAGCTCTCTGTGCACCATGGCCAAGACCAAGAAAATGTCAGGAAAGACCTACTAGAACAGATGAACTTTATTTGGGGTTAATCAGAGGCACTTTAAATGATGGCAGGTGTGTACCGACTCCTATTTAACATGATTTTGAATGCGATCGCTTAATTCTGAACACAGCTACATCCCCAGTTATGAGTGTGTGCACACTTATGCGACCACATTATTTTTGTTTTTTTTAGATTTGTTTTTCAATTGAGTTGTACAGTTTATAGATCACACTAAAGTTGTAAAAAGTTCTGAAATGATTTATCTCATTTTTTTACATCATAGAAACCTGACATTTTAACAGGGGTGTGTAGACTTTTTATATCCACTGTATAACGAGCAAATTTATGCAAGAGACAGCATTAACTTTACTAAAGCGCTTAAAATGTATAAAGTTGACAAATAAATTTTTCTTCAACAAAAGTTTCACTTTAATGTAGAAAAGAACATAAAAGCATGTAACAAGCCTGAGAACAGGCCCTTGCCTGCAACAGCACTTGTTCTGAAAAATTCAATATGCAAAAAAAAAAGTAATTCCTCATAGACTTCATTCTTGTTAGAGAGGTTCTGTTAGCAGTAGAAAAATCAGAAGTGGGCGACAAAAGGAGTGTGAACAGAAACAGAGAAATTCTTTACAACCTAATTTACAAGTTTGCTGTGATAAAAATCACATCAAAACTAATTTTAGTTCCTTGCAAGACTCTTTTAAAGCATCATGGTTACACAGTTCTCAAAATAGTCCTTAGGGAGATGCACACAAATCTGTGAGATGTGAGAAGTGTAAATTCTCATCATTACTCTTCTTCTAAGCGAAGAGTAACGCAAAGCTTTCAAATCTATATCTTGCTGATGTACTCATCCTGTAAGATCCTATCAGTGTTTCAGGACACTACTGAAAAAAAGTATGCCAAGATATAACCTCTTCTAGAGACCAGAGTTAAGCTGGTCATACATTATACAATTTTCTTGCTCAATTTCCTTTAGATTTACCTTCACAAGTATATAGTGAAAGGGCCTGCCTGATTGCATACAAATTTTTAGCGGTTAGGTTTGACCTCATATTATGTGGTTTTTGTTAATATAAAGGAAAATTGTATAATGAATGGTTAGTCTTAGTTTGCTGTACTGTATGGAATATGCTATTACTACCTCAGACTTCATTGCAAAAACTACTGTCAATAGCAATCCTATGTGAACGCTTATCTAAGCATGCCAGTAGCACTGGCAAGTCTGGGAAGAACTGCTACAAACTCGCACAGAACCCTTTTCGTAATGGCACTCAAAACGTAATGCGTGTGGATCGCATCTGTGTCAACCACCTCAATAGGAACACACAATATCTAGCCTATCATGCAAATCTGTGAGTTTGAAAACAAATCCAGAATCACATATATGTGAACCAGGGCGGCTCCATTTACACCTGGACGTTTTGGGATCATGGCAGAATTGCTGTGATCACAAAACACAGGTTCAGGTGCAATTATTTTCAATGGCACCTAAAAAGTGGTGCGATTTTTGCTGTGATTGCCGCAAGGTATTGTGTGAAGCTCGTCGCCAAAAAGTTGCTTTGACCCAGATGCTGACAACCCAACTCTACACTAAAAAAAAAAACAAAAAAAAACTCATAACTTTTATGCTGGCTCCTAGATTGAAAGCAAATTTGTCAAGCCCTGCATTCTACAATTTAGGAACAATTTGCTTCTAGATTTACCAAAACCATACTATATGAGGTCAAACCTGAACACTTTCCATTTCTATACAATCGGGCAGGCCCTGGCACTACATGATTGAAGGTAAATCTCAAGGAAATTGAAGAAAATTGTATAGTGCATGGCCAGCTTAAGTCAATCATCCCATGATCAACTCCAGCCACATAAAAAGCAAAGCTTTCATACAGCATCTAGACAGACGTGTGGTCTCCTGGCTTTAATTCCGCACTGCATGACTCTCCTCTTTGTGCACATTAGTACCCTCCTCACAACCATGGGACACTATTCTAGAGGCGAGCAAATGGTATACGTTACTGGATGAACATGACATATAAAATTAGAAAAGGGTATTTTCAGGGTTGTGCACTTACAAAGGACAAGATTTTTAACCACTTCCAGCCCTTAGGATGTACCTGTACCTCCTCGGGTAGAAGCGGTTAATCCCAGTTTCATGGCTGCAGCTGGGGCCATGAACCTGGTATCTACAGCCCCCCTTGATCACTTTAACGGGGCTCTGAAGGGCAGCTCCTCCTGCTGCCGATCCCAGGCTCTTCCATTTCATTGGAGAACTTAGGACCGCTACACACTGTCGAGCTGGCTGCAGAAAGAGGACAGGAAGGAACATACATTACTCTCCCTCCTCAGTTACGAATGAAGCTGGAAGCAACCAGGATTTTGTCACTTCCAGTTTGATCGGCTGCTTTGGAGGGCAGAGAAGAGATCTGGGGTCTCTATAGGTATGACCTGTCACCGCCCCAGTTATAGCAAGGGATTATTTTAATCCCTTGTGATAGCAATAAAGTTGAATTAAAAAAAAAAAAAAAAAAGCAAAAAAAAAATAAAATAAAATCATTTTAAAGTGGCTCCTTCTCCCCATGCTCACGAGGTCCCACATGAATATGCAAACAGTAATTGCATTGCACATGTGGGAGCAATAATTCTAGCACCAGAGCTCACGGTTAACTCAAAATTGGTTACCTTTAAAGGCTTTTAAAGCATTGCCTATGGACATTTTTAAGTATCATAGTTTGTTGCCATTTCACGAGCGTACAAAATTCTACATCTTGACATGCTTGGTATCCATTTACTTGCATCATCTTTTGTATGTAACAAAAAATGTAAACACTAAAATCCTATATTCCTATGTTATCAGAAAAGGGAAAATGGAAACTTTAATTTTCTTGGAAACCCTGGAGTATGTAAATGATTTGAGAACAGGGGGTTTGTGAATATTTTACCAGAAATCATGCAGTTTGGTAAAGCAAAGTGAAACAAAATTTAAAGCAATTTCGGGCAGAATGTGTTCACCTGCCTATCTAAAGGGTTAAGGCTAATTTTGATGTCAACAGGGTGCCTTTAAAGTGAACACATCATGTCCTTCATAGTAATGATTACTGGTAAAGTTCAAAAAGAAATATGCTTGTTACACCTTCAATTTATCTTCAAATCTGTTTCCCTGTGCAAGGTAGAGACCCTGGACTCTAGAGCCGGGCTGTATACACGGGCTTTGCATCTTTGAAAGTCAAAATTAAGCCTAACACTTAAATGCCAAAACTCTACACGCTGTTCTAGCCCTTTACGGGAGTGCAGGTTGATCTTGGCTTCTACAAAAGTCAAGATCTAGGTAGCCAGGGTGCTCCACAAGCCAGAGGGGAACTGAACCCAAGCCCAGCTGTGGTGCCTGGATTTTAACAGCATTTTGCTAGACAAAGCAGGTTCAGTTTACCAATCATTTGTAGTGAACCCTTCCTTCATTACAGCATCCCACCTCTCAGCAACGTGTTTTCAACTTTTCTTGCTCCAATCAGTTGCATAAGCAAATGAAAAGTTCAATTCAATTATATATTTTATCAAGAGTAATCTTACCCCTTGCAGTGCTGAGGGGCTTCAGGTAAAGTGCCAGCTCTTCAACACACTTTCTGGCCTCCTCATAGTGTTTGGTGTCTTCAGCCCCACTGCACAAAGTGATAGGCTGCTGCTCAGGTACCTGCAGGGGAAGCACAAGTAAACAAACAGATAAGAAGTCGAAGGTATATGCAAATACAAAATAAAAGCCCACCTTATGACTCTTACGAATTATCCTTGGCTTCTGTGGGTAAAACACAGAACCTTTTCTTAAAAATCTCTTATTAAAAGGACAACTTTCTCTTCCGATCGCCTACACGATCCCAGAAGAAGTGGGAATGGGTACCTGTTAATTATGGGTACTCGCTCTCCAAAGGTGCCAATAGTTTAAGGACTGGTCCCCCGCTCCCCATTAAGTGGAACTTGCCCTTTTGGGTAGAGCTCCGCTTTAAATACACACTAGAGCAGCAATGGGCAAACTACGGCCCGGCGGACCTTTTAATCCGGCCCGCGGAGCTAGGCTCCCGCTAGGCTCCTCTCACAGTCCGCCCTAAAGACCGGTGTAGCCTGAAAATCTGTCTCCTATGAGGATCTGTCCCCCTCGACGTATCTGCGCATGTGCCAGAGATCGCCGATCGGCTACTAATGCCTGAAACTGGCACATGCGCAGATACGTCGAGGGGGACAGATCCTCATAGGAGACAGATTTTCGTGCTACACCGGAGCGGCGCGGGAATACGGCGAGAGGAACGCGCGGAGCAAAGGTAAGTGAATTGACACAGGGGGGACTTGGGGACTTAATATGGGGAATGAATTAATAGGGGGGGTGAATTACTATTTTGGGGATGAATTACTATGGGGGATGAATTACTATATGGGGGATGAATTACTATAGGGGGGATGAATTACTATGGGGGGGATGAATTACTATGGGGAATGAATTACTATATGGGGGGATGAATTACTATATGGGGGGATGAATTACTATATGGGGGATGAATTACTATATGGGGGATTAATTACTATATGGGGGATGAATTACTATATGGGGGATGAATTACTATATGGGGGATGAATTACTATAGGGGGGATGAATTACTATGGGGGATGAATTACTATGGGGGATGAATTACTATGGGGAATGAATTACTATGGGGAATGAATTACTATAGGGGGGATGAATTACTATAGGGGGGATGAATTACTATAGGGGGGATGAATTACTATATGGGGGATGAATTACTATATGGGGGATGAATTACTATATGGGGGATGAATTACTATATGGGGGATGAATTACTATAGGGGGGATGAATTACTATAGGGGGGATGAATTACTATAGGGGGGATGAATTACTATATGGGGGATGAATTACTATGGGGGATGAATTACTATATGGGGGATAAATTACAATATGGGGGATGAATTACAATATGGGGGATTAATTACTATGCTTACTATGGGGGAATATTACTATACTTACTATGGATGACACATACACATCATTCATCTACTCTTGGTCCGGCCCCCGAGTCCAATATATGAACCCATTGCGGCCCTCAAGTCAAAACGTTTGCCCACCCCTGCACTAGAGTCTTTCAACCCAAAGGTGAGCAAAATAGGGCTTTAAAATAAACACATGCAGTAAGTAAAACTTGAACGCTTCCAATGCCCCCTCAATCTACTAAAAACAAAATTTATTTTGACTTGCCTGTAAAATCCATATCTTGCAGTATAGTACAGGACAGAGGCCATTGGTGACTGGACACTGGCAAACATTTGGACACGCCCCCACTGGGCGTACTGACATTGTTCCACCCCACTTTGTGAGTTTACCTATTTTTTCATTTTTGCATAGTAAACACAGGAACAGAAGAGAGGGGTGTCCTTTCTATACTTCAAGATATGGGATTTAGAGATTAGTCAAAAGTCCTTTTATCTTAATAATGTAGTAATGGACACAGGCTGGATATTCACAGACCCTGGGACGTCCCCAAGCATTGAATCAAAAGTGTGGGCAACAAGGCAAACAGGAACATGCCGGTGAGCCCAACAAAAAAAAATATTCAATTCTGAGTGCCATTGAAAGAACATTGCAGCCAAAAACTGCATCTGCAGAGGCCTGGACATACACTTGGAAGAAATTGGAGATTGTATAAACTGAATACCAGGTGGCTGCTTACAAACCTGAGCAACAGGAGGCTGATGTCAGAATACATATAAAACCACCACCAATTTGGTAAAGTGAGCAAGTATGGATACTGGCGACAAGCTCTAGCATGGAGTTGTCATATCTACCTGACTTGGAAGCAGGTTGCCCCTGTTGGTAAGACAAAAAGAGTTTTTGTTGTAGAGGCTGTGGCTTTTGGATAGACAAACAGCTTTGACTATGTTCAGAAAATAGAGGGCAACTTCCTTGAGATACTTAGGAGCAGCGCACCAGGAAGGAAGTACAAGGGTTTTGATCGCAAGAACACTTCATTCACATGAACTAGGAAGGAATCTTTACAAGAGCTGGACATTTACTCTGAAGCATGTCTGACAGCCGTAATAGCCAATAAGAAAGACACTTTGCAGGAGAGGATGCTGTAATGGGGATCTGATCCATGAGACACTCTGAATAAAAGGTTTTTACAAGTGAGAGTGAAGCCAAATGTTTTTGAAAAAAATATGGACAAGGCTGCAACCTGTCCCTTAGGATTACTTAGAGCCAAGTTTTGATCAAGTCCCAACTGAAAGAAAGCAATAATGCGGAGTACCGAGTAATCTCTGTAGATTTTTCTTGAATTGGCTTTTCTGGTGTTGAGTAATGTGAAAAATGTCTTTTCACCCTTACGTTAAACAGCCAAGTCATTAAAGCCAGACAATGAAAACCAGGATGGTACAAGGGGCCTAGAGACAGCAGGTTCTGGCCTGTTTGGAAGAGGCTATGGGTCATCTCCTAAAGGTCTGAATATGTTCTCCTGGGCCAAAGAATCACTGGTTTCTTCTCTTGCTATATTTTGCGGTTGAGGAAGAATTCACACTGGAGTGAAGCTATATTAAACTGAACAAACTCCATGGAATTACCAGAGCATACAATGCCAATTGCTTGGTTCTGGCTACAAACATAGGTAACTTGTTGAAACTGAGGCAAGGATGTCCACATATGGAGTTTCCAGTTGTTCCATAGGGAATTGAAGATTTTGTGATTAAGGGGCCATTCCTCTTGGTGCATGAGGATAGCAAATCTGCCTTCCAACTGCCCACTACCAGGATCTAAACAGTGGAGATTGCTGGGAAGTGGTTTTCTGCCCAGGAGATGATCAGAATTGCTTTCTTAAAGGCTGCCTGATTGCTGGAAAGCCCCGATGTCTGACTGCACTCTATCTGGGTATCCCTGGAGAACAGGGGTCCAATGGTGCAGAGCCACTTAATTGCTTTCCTAATTTGGAGTACTGTATTGACGATGGTGTACACTCAAATCCTTAATCTTTTAACTCTGAGGCATGTCCACCAGATCGGCTACACATCCCTTGGATCCAAGCATCCCCAAAAACAGGTGGTGGGATAAGAGGGTAGGAATTTAGCAATTCTGGTAGGGGTATAGTAACATTGCAACAAGACTTTATGGGAATTTTTCAAAGCTAACACTATGTAAACATTTAAATAAACCGTGTTTCCACTGTGAACAGAATAATGGAGCTTGATCATGTAAGTTACCCAAGATAGAGGAATATAGCAAAAAACAATAGGCCCCGAGTCATTGGAGAATAGTTGCATTTGGACTCAAATGCAGTGAGAGTCTTGCACCAGTCATATTTTGTTTCGTTAATGATTCCAAGTGGTGGTAATGAAACGTTTGTTATATTGTTGGATTCTGTAAGTTGCTGGAACGTGCAAACTCCACAAGCAACTAATAGGGAACATATAGTAGTGAAGACTCATGTGTACCATCATCAGTAGCTCCAAGGGCTCTCAGACCAGGGGGGAAAAAAGAGGGCTATTGAAAATCTGTAAAAGTGGGAGATGTAGAAATATCAGGCATGCCGAATATGTAACAGAATACCAAACAGCAAGAGTGTGAGCCAGTGTGAGGGGAGTGATGCGGTGCTCTGTGTTTTGAGGCCATAGAAGCCCCTGAAGAGGGAGGTTTTGGAGATTTATGCTGTGGGAGGAGGGATCCTTCCTCCAGTGACTCTTCAAGCCCTTCTCTAAAGAGACATCCAAGGATGAGAGAAGGATATCTTTACAGGCAGTTTCAGATTCTACACACAATAATGAGTCATTCTGGAAATTGTTTCATAATTTGCTTCAGGCCATCAGCACAGAAAAGTTAGGCAGTGTTTGCAAGTGTTCCATCCAAGTTCGGTCCTGTTAAGTGTTCATTGCTTTAGTCCAATTAGCTGTGGCATGACAAACAGAAACTGCAGCAATAGCCAGCTGCCGGGCTGGACCTACAAGTGTAAAGAGAACCCTTTAAGGCATCTCACATTTTCTGTCTGTGGATTTCTTACATGAAAGAACAACTACTATAGGCACAGTAGGTTGTGAATCATTTAGTAATGATTCAGCAATAATTCTCAAAGAAAGGAACACATTGTCAGGAGAAACCCAGTTGTCAAAAATTGCCCAGTCTATTTGTTCATGAATGGTCTTTTTAGACTTTGCAGGTCCTAGTATCCAGTGGGGTATGGTGAGACTGAGGAAGATCAAATGCAACTATACCAAGGCCCTAGCACAAAGCAGAAACGAGCATATGAACAAGCATACTGCATGAAGGCATAGCATCAGGTGTATGAGAGGCTGGGGGGTAAAAAAAAAATCTTCCGAGGCCTCCTCTAACACTGCCTCCAAGTCATCTTCAAAGTTTTCACAATGTTTACCTTTTCTCAGGGAGGTAGTTTCACTTCAGGTAGAGAAGGTGGAGGTGGAGTAGAAGCCTGTTGCTTTTGGGCTCTGGACAGTGATGGCAGAATTAGGGCCAATAGCTATCCGAGAACTTCTGACATAGTTGCAAAGAAACATGCCTTGGTCAGATAGGCAGTTTGCTACAGGCCTGAGATAGAACTAGAATCAGATGCATAAAAAATAAAAGGTCCTGCTCCAGAGCAAAGGAAACACCGTCACTGAGTGCTTTGGCAGCGTGAATGCTTGTCTACGTTTTTTCTGCAGTTAATTTGGCCTGGTTTCCACTGCTATGTGTGAGGGTATTCCCCTGTGCAGTACACACAGAGTAGGGTACAGAAATGGGGTAAGCATGTCTGGAGAAGGATGCACAGCAACCCAAGTGTCAGGCATCCTGTAGCAAAGTCCTCGTGGCAAAAGGGCAAGAGGAAGTACTCGAGTACCTTATAACGGCAGAAGCGGTGGTAATTGTGCAACCTGTGATGTGACCTAACACCCAGTCATCCACCTGAGATCAACCACTGTGGAAGAATTTCCACCATCAAGTGGTTAAACATCCTGGGGATGTCTTCAGGGACTGGTAATCATAGGACCTGTATAGCACCCTGCATCGAACTACACGTTACGTTGCTGAAGCGAGAGTGCCAAAGCAAGATCCAGGGCTCTGTCTGGAAACCATTCTTCAGGTAAAACAGGGGTTGCACCAATTTGGATGCACTGCTTCTATTGTTATAGTAGAAGGCAGGGAAGAGTTGGCTGAAAAAACTAACTAGTTAAGCATGGAGCCATCTTCACAAGGGAGAAGAGGTCAATCTCCAACACAATACTAGTAAAAAAAACTGAGGTCTCAATAAGTGGGCTAGGGTTATAGAGGTACACCCAAAGGGGACGTTTTGAAAAGCTCTGCCAGTGTCCAAACACCTAGCATCCTTTAAGGGTCTATGAACATCCAGTTTGTGCCCTATACTGTACTATCAAAACAGTAGGGCCTTTAATATCTTTATTACAGTTGAAACCTTCACTACAGATGACTTTACTCTTAAATAGTTGGTGTATTATAAAGTATGTTGTATAGTGTGCGATTTCACATGCACAGCCATGCAAGTTTAAAAATATTCATTCAGTTGCCTTGAAAGAAGAATGCCAGGCCAACAAGATACACAAAATCTGCAGGATCTGGGAATTTTCAAAATGAAAAGGGAAACAAATTTCACCGACTGAATATTTGGATTACCAAATGCTGAAAACTGCAAAGCAACACATCTGGTGTTAATGAACCTTTATCTATTACTAATTCCAGAATGGTAAAGTAATTTCACAGGGGTTGGCTGCAGATGAATGCCAATTTGACTTATTTTTTTTTTTGTTTACTTCAAGATGTCAAAAGATTATACAAGCAGTGTAACCAAACGTGACTTCTGCTCAAGTAGTCATGTGGTTATATTACTCCACATCTTACAATGTATAAACAGTATAGACTTTGGCATTACAATAAAGTATTGTGCAGTGACACAGCAATAAAGACTGTAAAACTACAGTAATACTCCCAAAATGGTTAAATGTTCTAAAAAGGATGGTGGCAATTTTTTCAAGTACCACCTTTAGATCCTAGCATGCTAATATGTCACGAATTCTGAAAACAGAGATCTTTATAGGGTACCAGCCACTTCCATCCACTTTTCAGGTATCCAGAAAAAAGTTGTTGCCCGGTAAAGGCTTGTTCACACCGGCTCGCACATTAAAATGATCTGTTTTAGCATGCAGGCTGGTGTACAATCTGGAAGGGCTGCCCCACCCCCACAACTGTGTCTAGGTGTCCTTAAAGAGACCTGAATTGATCAGATGGAGAAAAACCACATGGGGTGAAAGAGCCCTTAGAACCCATTCACACTAAGATGCCTCGGGCAGCATTACTTAATGCAGCCCCAATGCAAAGACAAGGCAATTTGTCTTGTTTCCTACAATGCAAATTCACATCATTCCTTTGCGGTGGTGTGTGCTGAAAAAAGTACTGCATGCAGTACTTTTTTCAGTGCAGTGGACTGCATTGGAAAGCAGCACATCCCAGAAAAAAAAAATTAAATTGTTTTTAAAAAAGTAAATGAAGTGATGCACTGTGTAACTTTATGTGGACGGTTTAGCTCAGTGCCTCCTTCACAGATTTCAATTAGCCTCTCAGACTAGAAATTATTCAAGAGATAGACAGACGTAACTATTACTCAGCACCTCCGCACAGCAAACAAGCAATATAGGTGATGGGCAAGCAAGAAAACCCCTTCACATGTGCAGCTGGCAATGTACAAGTTTTGCATTTGCACAGCAGACACCTAGAGTTGTCTGCATGTACCTTTACCTCCCCTTGTGCCAGGGATCCCCTGAAATCGGTGTCTTCAGTAGTAATAAGATTTCATACTTAGCTGATTAAAATAGTTAACAGATTTTTCTGTTTTTGAGCACCACTAAAAAAACTAAACCACAAAAAATAGTAGTTGAAGTGATCTCATTTTACAATGACATGAGATAATTCATTGAATCCTACAAAGGCTTGCCCTCCTTGTGACACAAAGCTGTATTCCAGGATGCAGAAACACAAATTGCATTTTCAAGGGTGATTAATCCATAGACAATTTAGGAGAAATCCTTCCTCATTCAGATCACTGCTGAGCTGTGTAGCTATACCATCCAAGGGGGTGGTTCAGTAAGGTTTGACTGCCCAATGATAGGCCTTTATGGAAAGCAATGGAAAATATAGACTGAGGCTTGGTA
The DNA here is from genome assembly GCF_062004578.1 of Staurois parvus. NCBI lineage: Eukaryota > Metazoa > Chordata > Amphibia > Anura > Ranidae > Staurois > Staurois parvus. The sequence goes on from NW_028317962.1 coordinate 6,797,186, forward strand.
TTGAGTATGGAATATCTGAATGAAGGAAAAAAAACTAAATGCAGCAGTGTGTTCCAGGTGCAATTTTCATTTCGCTAATAGAAAAAAAATGAAACCGTGAAAAATAAAAAAATAATAAACTTAGTAAGTTCTACAGTCAGGTCCATAAATATTGGACATCGACACAATTCTAAAATGTTTGGCTCTATACACCACAATGGATTTGAAATGAAACGAACAAGATGTGCTTTAACTGCAGACTGTCAGCTTTAATTTGAGGGTATTTACATCCAAATCAGGTGAATGGTGTAGGAATTACAACAGTTTGCATATGTGCCTCCCACTTGTTATGGGACCAAAAGTAATGGGACAGAATAATAATCATAAATCAAACTTTCACTTTTTAATACTTGGTTGCAAATCCTTTGTAGTCAATTACAGCCTGAAGTCTGGAACGCATAGACATCACCAGACGCTGGGTTTCATCCCTGGTGATGCTCTGCCAGGCCTCTACTGCAACTGTCTTCAGTTCCTGCTTGTTCTTGGGGCATTTTCCCTTCAGTTTCACTTCAGCAAGTGAAATGCATGCTCAATCGGATTCAGGTCAGGTGATTGACTTGGCCATTGCATAACATTCCACTTCTTTCCCTTAAAAAACTCTTTGGTTGCTTTTGCAGTATGCTTTGGGTCATTGTCCATCTGCACTGTGAAGCGGCGTCCAATGAGTTCTGAAGCATTTGGCTGAATATGAGCAGATAATATTGCCCGAAACACTTCAGAATTCATCCTGCTGCTTTTGTCAGCAGTCACATCATCAATAAATACAAGAGAACCAGTTCCATTGGCAGCCATACATGCCCACGCCATGACACTACCACCACCATGCTTCACTGATGAGGTGGTATGCTTAGGATCATGAGCAGTTCCTTTCCTTCTCCATAATCTTCTCTTCCCATCACTCTGGTACAAGTTGATCTTGGTCTCATCTGTCCATAGGATGTTGTTCCAGAACTGTGAAGGCTTTTTTAGATGTCGTTTGGCAAACTCTAATCTGGCCTTCCTGTTTTAAGGCTCACCAATGGTTTACATCTTGTGGTGAAACCTCTGTATTCACTCTGGTGAAGTCTTCTCTTGATTGTTGACTTTGACACACATACACCTACCAAAGCAGCAGGATGAATTCTGAAGTGTTTCCAGCATATTATCTGCTCATATTCAGCCAAATGCTTCAGAACTGATTGGACGCTTCACAGTGCAGATGGACAATGACCCAAAGCATACTGCAAAAGCAACCAAAGAGTTTTTTAAGGGAAAGAAGTGGAATGTTATGCAATGGCCAAGTCAATCACCTGACCTGAATCCGATTGAGCATGCATTTCACTTGCTGAAGACAAAACTGAAGGGAAAATGCCCCAAGAACAAGCAGGAACTGAAGACAGTTGCAGTAGAGGCCTGGCAGAGCATCACCAGGGATGAAACCCAGCGTCTGGTGATGTCTATGCGTTCCAGACTTCAGGCTGTAACTGACTGCAAAGGATTTGCAACCAAGAATTAAAAAGTGAAAGTTTGATTTATGATTATTATTCTGTCCCATTACTTTTGGTCCCATAACAAGTGGGAGGCACATATGCAAACTGTTGTAATTCCTACACCGTTCACCTGATTTGGATGTAAATACCCTCAAATTAAAGCTGACAGTCTGCAGTTAAAGCACATCTTGTTTGTTTCATTTAAAATCCATTGTGGTGTATAGAGCCAAAAATGTTAGAATTGTGTCGATGTCGCAATATTTATGGACCTGACTGTATGTATTTGTGCTACCCACAACAATCAGTTTTCCACCTGGAGCAAAATAGGCTCACACAAATTACTTGATAACGCCAGCCATCAAGTAAAATGTCCCCATCTTAGAGGTAAAACACATCATAAATAAATGACAGAGCATTAGAAAACAACTTTATAGCCTGCGCTTAGGTATAGAATTATCTTGTGACTGTGTGCACCAAACTATGTTAGCATACCTCAATAAGTGACTCAAAAATAAACCAAGTGAACATCAAAAAAATATATAATAAATGATGAAATAAATAAAGAAGGCTGCTGCTACTACATAGGGTACTGACCCTCAAAGTAAGACAATGATAGTAGTTAAGTGCTGCCTAAACATAATTTCACCAACATATACATAGTTTCTTAATGTACAATAACTCCTATGCTATGTGGCCACTATTATTCCCTATGAGTGCCTAAATTTTATGACCGCTGAATCCGATCATCTCCGCGATCAAGGAGCATATCCACATCGAGAAGGACTACAAGTACCAGCTATACCAGGATTTTCCCACTAAGCACATCAGACTTACCTAAACCGAAGTGTCCACTCAAGTCTGTGAGTGAGAGACATCACAAATGGGGAGCAGTGTGGGGGTTTTTTTTTAGCACCTTTAAGAAGATCACAGCACAGACACAGTTTAACAGATTGCACAGTGTATGGACTTTGAGAAGAGTTATTATATATTAAGACACTATGTATATGTTGGTGAAATTATTTTAGGCAGCGCTTAATTACTATCATTGTCTCAAATTACAGAGCATGCCGAGATGGCGGCTAGATGATGCAGTTTTGGAAACAGTAGAGAACAGTCAAAACCTCAGGTTCTTGTTGCCATTAATGCCCACTATGGTCATTGGACTACTGTCACTGTCAAAGGATATGAAATCTTCAACTTGAAAGCCTGTTGTGTCTCCAGGACAGAAGGATAATCATTTGTTAAACTTGTTTGTTCTCAGGACTATATCGGCTATAAAAATGCTAGGCTTATTTTATATAAAAATATTTCTCATACGTCTCTTCATGATGCATGTCTCTTTCTCCTGCTTCCTGTAATTTCTGCATGCTAAAGCAGTAGCATGCTTGATATTTTAGATTGATTGATGTTATAAATAAATGTGAGTTTAGTGTCACTTTAAAGCTGCTTTCACACAGATCCATCTCTCTTCAGCTTTTGCGTTAAAACAAAAAAAAAGAAATACGTGTGACCATGTTTTCCTACGGAACTCTAAACACTGATCGCTTGCAGGTCCGGTGAGTTGTTCAAAATCCTGCTTGTTGTATTTTTGGTGCAGGTTTGGTGCGGTAAAAAGACCACACCAAAAAACACACTTCCCCATTGAAAACAATGGAAAACGTGGCAAAAATGCATGAACAACACACCTGCGTTAATTTTTGGTGCGGTTTTTCAATAACTGTCATATTGCCTGTCATATACCTTTACGTGTTTCTATATTTTCTTTCTGCTCCTCCCTTTCCTTTGGTTTAGCTAATGCTGTATAGTTATCCAACCCCTTTTCCCAGTAAGGCATTGCAGCTCTAGCCTCATGGCAAGAAACAGAAACAGTATGATCTTTTGACCTATGGAATGTTCATTGTTGTGAGATTCTCTCAGTTTATGGAATAAACTACACAGGATCTACAAGATGTCTTATCGTTTGAGTCACTGACTGTGGTATCCAACTGAGGTTGAAGTTATCGCTATCTCATCACAACTGTATGTTACAGAGATCACACTGTCAATGCTTAGATTGGAGAGACAGAACAAGTCACACACCCTTTAAAAAAGCGCACTACAAACACAGTAAAAAAGCATATGAGTCATAGCAGTGTGAAAGCAGTCTTATTCTATTGCAGCATGCAAATGTCAATTTCTATGTATATTTAGTGATTATTTATGAACGCAGGTCAGTCATATTTGCTTATTATATGTTCCTGGCCTTGTAACTGACCCCACCTCACTGCAAGCCTACCAGACAAATTCTGTAACTTCTAATGACATGAAAGATCCACAATACTCTTGGTGGGCAGAGACCCCCAATGACTGCCTAGGTTTTAGGTAGGGATGCACCGAAATTTTGGACACCGAAACATATCGGCCGAAAATAGCTCTATCTTCATTTTGCGGATAAGAAAAATTTATCCGATACAGGAGACTGTGTGAACTGCAGATATGGGGGGGGGGGGGGGGGGGGGTGTTGAGAAAGGCAGGAGAGGAGCACTGTATCACTGTATACAGTGACTGGCTGTCACTATATGTCAGTGCCGATTTTTAAATGTAATTACTGGCTTTTTTTTCTTCACTATAGCTCACAGAATTAGCTGTCACTTTCCCCCCAGCTACAAGAAACACTGTTTCTTTTTAGTTTCTTTCACAGAGTTAAAAGAAACAGTTTCCTTTTAGTTTTTTTCCCCAGATAAAAAACAAAGTTTCCTTAGAAAAAAAAAAAAAAAAGCCGGCAATTGCATTTAAAAACTGGCACTGACATATAGTGACAGCCAGTGAGGGAGCCACTCTGTATACCCTTGTCCCTCACTGTATAGACTGCTCCTCTTCTGCCCCGTCCTTGCACACACTGCCCCCTACAGAGAGGACCTGTCACTCACATGCTATTACATAGGGGACTACTGGTCCCCTATGTGATAGCAATAAACTCATAAGTTAAAAAAAATATACATGAAAATAGAAAAAAAATTGGAGCCTCCTCACCCCATATATACGCAGACATTTCAGTTTCAGTTCGGTTTTTGGCCACATGCATTCTGAATTTTTGATACCGGTTTCGGCACCAGAATTTTCATTTTGGTGCACTACTAGTTTTAGGTCATACAAAATGCTTCCACTAGTGGCAGCAAAGATACATTTTTACACACAATAAGGGGATTTAAAAAGGCTAATGCCTAAATTGTGTGAACTTTAATGACAGGTCCATTTAAGAGATTATAAAGAACGCAATACTCTGGTGACTAGTCTGATCAACTGAATCAGAAAATAAGATGTACTCACCTGAGCTCCCACCAACTGCAGCAAGGCAGAGTTGACAGGCAACAGTTCAATGTCCGTGTTTATGGTGGTCTGGTCAAATGGGCAAGCCTTGCGGTGAAGCTTGTTCAGGCACATCTTGCAGACTGTGTGCCCACAACCCAGGCTGATGGGCTTCCGGATGGTTTCGTCGAAGGTCTGAGTGCAAATTGGGCAGGACAGAAAGTCTGTCCATTGTGGAGCTTGTACAGGCATGTTGTCCCACTTGAAAATAGGAGTTTGCAAAGCAAAGGGTAGGGAGCTTAAGCACAGATTCCACTGGAATCAAAAAACCTTTCCAAAATAAAGTTTGTCTTTCTTATATATCTTCTGTAAATACAGACAGTCAGCACATAGTGGAAGATGTGACCTATAAGAGAGAAATAAAAAAGAATTAGATCAAAAATGACTAAGGAAGAAGTCTGCTCAACAACTCTTGGAAAGATTATACTGACAGAGCAGTTTACATCTAAGTATAACCTATTAAAAGGGTCCAGATTGCTAGCTCCTCTGATGTTTGCTGTATTGCAGAGCAATGGCCTCTTCACATCTGACATTTCCAGGTGTGTCAGCTGCCTGGTCCACTGCTTCACGCTGTGGTTCTTCCCACCTGCCCCTACAGCACCACAGGACACAGAACTGATATAGGGGTCAGCAGATTAAATTGCAGTGGGGGAGGGGGAATATGTAGGCATCTGAAATTTCTAACAGGCGCTGCATTTTTCAGCTTGGTGAAAAACTAAAATAAAAACCTTTTTTTAGTTAATAAAATTCTTAAAAAATGCAGACTATCTGGTTACACCTGAGGACCCATAACCATGGGGGGAGGGGAAGCCTCTAGCCTGTTTGTCCAATCTCAACATGTTAGTACGCTGAAGTAGAAAGCTGCAGCTCCCAGCCCCACTGCCTGCAGCCTGTCAAAAGTCTACAGCAATCTGAAATACACTGCAGTTAGATGAGACAGAACACTGTATCAGCTGGTACTCGCTTTAAAGGCCTTGTGTTTCGGACATACAACCCTGAACACGTAGGGCCCTAAATGTAAGTACTGCTTGATCCAACGTTCAACTGCAATGCATTTCACCCTGTCATGGGCTCTGACAGGCTGCAGGACTGGATCTGCACCTGTGCCTTCGGGATGCACTACAACACCAGGTATGGAAGCACAAGGGCTAGACGCTTCATGTGCAAGGGGTTTACACCAGACACCCGAATATGTTGTCACCTGTGTACACACTCAGAAAATAGTGGTTTTGCATATATTTTGATTCCTCATAGTAGGACTAAAAAACACATTTATCCACTTGCCTACTGGGCACTTTTACCCCCCTTCCTGCCCAGGCCAATTGCGCAGTCATGCAACACTGTACCCAAACTAAATTTTCATCATTTTTTGAGACAGATAGAGCTTTCCTTTGGTGGTATTTAATCACCTCTGGGTTTTTCATTTTTTGCTAAATAAACTAAAAAATATTGACCATGTTTGGAAAAAAAAATAAGTTTTTTCTTAGTTTCTGTTATAAAATTTTGTAAATAATTTTTCTCCTTCACTGATGTACGCTAATGAGGCTAATGTGATGGGCACTGATGGGAATTGACAAGCCTCACTGATGGGCACTGAAAGGCAGCATTCATATATGGCACTGATAGGAACTGTTAGGCAGCACTGATAGGCTGCACTGACAGGCAGAAATGACTGGCACTGATGGGGCTACACTGATCGTCGGTGGCCTTATCAGTGTACATGTCCCCTATGAGGAATGCCGATTACCGGTTCTCCTCTCCTCACGTGCGGTCATGTCAGCGTGAGGAAAGGACTGCCGATAACCTGCATTTCCTATTTGCATGCGATCAGCTGTGATTGGACACAGCTGATCATATGATACAGCCTACATCATCAGCTCTTTACTGCGATCAGTGATCTGCTCTGTCCCAGGGACACAGCACACCACCGATTGTTGGGGCGTGCATGCACAGTTAGAGTGGGAAGAAACCATGGGGGTTTATTTACTAAAGCTGGAGAGTCCAAAATCAGACTCCTTTCTGCATAGAAACCAATCAGCTTCCAGGTTTCATTGCCAAAGCTTCATTGAACAAGCTGAGGTTAGAAGCTGATTGGTTTCTATGCAGAAGGGAGTCTGATTTTGGACTCTCCAGCTTTAGTAAATAAACCCCCATGTGACGTCCTTCCAGAACGAGAGAATCACTGCCCGTCCATCATTTCCTTCTATAGTGGGCGGGAGGAGGTTAAAAAACTGTAAAATTTAAAATGTTACACATTTTAATTTTCAAATTGCGTCAGCCAGAAAATGAATATTCTCATTGTCACCTAATTACCAGTGCCATCACCTGCTTTGCTGAAAAAGCCTGTTAACAGAGCTCCACAGCTCAAGTTCAAATTTAATTGCAAAGGTTACAAGTCAGAGCAGTGCCTTAAATGCTTTAGGATCACTGACAGCGAAGAAACATCTATCACTGACAGTCAAGACATACATTAAAAACAAGCTCTGATCTAAACAACCACCCTTAATTCCCCCCACCCCCTCAAAAAACAAATCTTTAAAATCTTCCAAAGGTAAAGGTTAGCAAACTCCAAAGGTTTAAAAGCAATAGCTTCTGTAGTCAATATGAAATTACTACAGATGGCATAGAAGGGAAACAAGATAATTCTATAGAGAAGAAATGTTTAGATACTGAACTGGAATAATGTGCAAACTAAGAGTAGAAAAATTGTAATGAAGAAAGAAAAAAGAAAAAAAAAAACCTGACACATTTGGTCTGAATGTACCCATTTCCTTCAATGAACACATTTTTTCCTGTTATGCGTTATTATCACTTTAACTGTATTAATTCACACATCTTTTCAACTAAACTTACACACACACTTCCTAGGACATTGCTAGTAAATCAGCTGCACAAAGAAGCATAAAGCTAAAGGCACTGAAGGCAAAAACAATATTTTTATTAGCTAGAAAGCCATCTACTGTACTCCTGTCTGATCCAAGTTCTACACTGCTGCTAATGGCCCAATTTTCCTGAACTTGGGACTAATCATCAAGCTAACCTTTAGAAGGCACTTAGTGGTGCCTGGAATTATGACAGCCTTGTAGTTCTAAACACCTAAAACGTTGCTGTTGTAATCACTATAATAACCACATAACTATCTATAGAAATATTATAGAGGTGGTTCTGTGGTTACGTCTAACTCAGATGTAAATAGTGTGAAAACACTTATGAAGGATGGAGTCAGCAGGAGACTCAAGCAGAAGTCTCTACTAAAAGGCGGATGAAAGTTTGATCTTTTTCACAACCAATGCAAAGACGGTTTTATTGGTCTGTAAGAATATTTAACACATGAACTGTACGTTTTATGATAAAACAATGACGACGACATGTTACACAACTTTACTGTGCAGGTTAATATGCAGGCTATGCTGCCATGATCTCACCAGTTTGGCAGTCCCATTGCTAGTCACTGATGATACATATAGTTACTCAATGCAGAGATCCACATTACGTTTCATCTCAAAATAGGACTGCAATAAGAAAAAATATGGCTTCATGCACACAGCGCATTTTGCAGCCAATTTTAGGGGTGTCAGGCATTTTTTTTTTTAACTGCTTCCAAATGGCCCTCCATGTTATCCTATCTGTCCATGCACACAAACTTTTAGAAGCTTTAGGTAGCATGTTAACACTAGGCACATTTAGCACTTGAGTGTTCATTTCAATGGCCAGAATAAATTATTCTTCTGCCCAATGAAATGATTTAACACCCAAGCGCTTGACGCTTGTAAACGTGCCTAAATGAGTGCAAAAGCGTTAGTTACTTTTTCGAGCATCAGGCATTTTTTCCTGCACAAATGTTGCTGCCCGGAGGAGAATTTTTTTTTCTTGAACGTCCTGTGTGCATGAGGCCAAAGCATCATAATATACGCAGCTAAAAACAGGCACCATACATATACTTGCATTTACCTTTTTTCCCTCAGCTCCTTAGCAGCAAAGGAGCCACTAAAACAGGCATGGTCAACCGGCAAACAGTCTTCAGTTTCACATTTATTTGTAGGCACCCTGTGTTGCTTGCTTTTAGCTGTTTACAATAGCCTGATGCAGTGTCCTTTAAGGCTATAGTACAAATATTGAACCCAAAATAGACTTCTGAACACAATAGGGCTACAATCAGTCATTAGGACAATGTCAAACAAGTGATAAAGCCGATAGGGACACCTCAGCAGGAACACTAAAATGCAACTGTCACCTTCCCTGATGAAAGTCTTGGCTGCACTAGCAGAAATATGCAGAATCTCAGAGGAGGGAAGGCGAGTTGAGTCTGCGACTCTTAAATAGGAGCTAAACTATCAACATTATTTGTAATCCTTATGTTGCTAGCATTAATACGTAGATAGGAAAATATATACTTGTTTCAATGTCATACACCCCAGGAGTCTTCATGGGCATTTTGTTTTCTTTCATCTGTAGAAGAGGAAAAGGTGTTTTTAAGCTGGAAAATCCATGGAGACATGGATGAACAAATTAAATAGGGTTTGTGGCATATAGATTCAGTTCCGCTTTAAAGTGGTTATAAAGGCAAGATGCCCCTGTAGTTGGATTGCCTCACCATCCAATATCCTAACTCGATCCAGCGCTATTCCCATCTGCAGCAGCTCTCTCCTCTCTAAGCCCACCGGTCACATCAAGTCCGACTTTGAAATCGTGAGACTTACAGTGAAGTCGCACAATATCAAAGTTGGGTGAGATGCCGATTTCAGGTGTGATTTTCAAGACATCTGACACAGTTGTCTATTCAAATCGCACCAAAAGTAGTACATGTACTACTTTAGAAATCGGTGCAGCTCCGACTACGTCAGAGCTGCACTGATTTGACTGCTGTAATTGGGGACAATATGGTGCGACTTGGCATACGATATGCAAGTCGCAACTGGGGTGTTACTCTCCTCACTGGACACAGCCAATGACTCCTGCTGTTGTCAATCAAATCCTGTACGGAGGGAGTGGGGCCAAGTCGTGCTGTATGTGTCTATGAACGCACCCGCATGTGTGTCTCCAAAGCACACTACTTACTAAGGAGGCATACACAGAAGAGGAAAAGTGGACAGCACTGGTAAGGAACCCCAGAAGAGGAGGTTCAGGACTTATTTTAGGAGGGAAAAAAACATTACAACCACTTTAAGGTGCCACAATTGCTAGTGTAACAGAGGTAATTCTAAATCTCATCTCCAACCTCATCTAAAGTACTGACAAAACCAACGAGGCTGTGAATGCTCTCGACAGATACAGAGGGTTAGATAAGTATGCGTCACCATTTTTCTCAGTAAATATATTTCTAAAGGTGCTATTGCCAGTGCCATCAGTATCTTTTGCAACAAATAGGTTGCAAAGGTCTTGGGAGAGCTCTTTGCTTTCACCCACCATGGGATGTTTCTTGTGTGACACCTTGCTAATGAGACATCTTTTTATAAGCCATCAGTTGAGACTGAACCAGTTGATATTAATTTGTACTGACAAGGGGCAGGATTGCTTTCTAATTACTGACAGATTTCAGCTGGTGTCTTGACTTTTCATGCCTTTTTGCACCTCCTTTTCTTCATGTGTTCAATACTTTTTCCTTCTGTTATTCCATTTTATTATACATAAAACTTAATTACTGAACTTATTTGTTTTGGTTTCTTTGTATGTATGGATTGCATAGGTTGTTACTGACATGTGGTGGAAATTTCATGTCAATAGCACCTTTAGAAATTCTACCAAGAAAAATGGCGATATGTTCAATACTTATTTTACCCGCTGTATTTACCTTCTCTATAGAACTTAGCCTTACTCTCTCTGATAGGAAACAGGGCTTTGCAGAACAGAGCTGATGTTGCTCAAAATAAAATGCACCAGGTGTAGTGGTTTGGGCATCTTTTGTGTTTATATCACTATTATGTGTGTAAAAAACAACCACTTCCCGTCCATGGATAGGAAGGGTGACATCTCAGTATACTCAGATATTTTTTTAGAGCTGGCAATTCTGAAGCAGGTAAAAGTAACCCGAGCGGCAAAAGAGCAGCTGGATTACTTTTACAGGAGAAAAGGGGGGGGGGGGGGGGGGGAGGGCTGTGCGATCTGGGAGCCAGTTAAGAATGTGACTGGCAGCATCTGATTCCTGAGATACAGTGAGAGGAACGGATGTCATTCTTCCCCCTGTGTGATTTCAGAAACCGTAAGCGACAAAGAATTAATCACTTCTGGTTCCAGTCTCATGTAAACAAGCCATTACTGGCTTGCACAAATATCAGATCAACCAATATTCATCTGATGCTTTAGGGGGCAAAGGAGAGATCTGGGGTCTAAATAGACCCCAGTTCTCTCCAAAAAGACAACCGGTCATGGTCCATGCTATCACGAGGGGGGATGTTCATAGCAATACAAGTGTTAAGAAAAAAGAACAATTTTAAAGCGCCCCCATCCCACTGTGCTTGCGTGCAAAAGCGAATGCAAGTGTCTATACCCCATGCATATGTAAATGATGAGTGCGCCACACATGTGAGGCATCACCACGAAAGTTAGAATGAGAGCAATAATTCTAGCACCAGACCTCCTGTGTAACTCCACACAGGTAGCCTGTAAAGGAGATTTCTAGGTACCGTAGTTTGGCGCTATTCCATGGGTTTACACAATTTTAAAGAAAGACAAGTTTTCTATCTATTTACTTGGCATAACATCATCTTTATTATTGTACAAAACATGTGTGTTTTATATTGTGTTTTTGTGCATTAAAATTTATTATAGTGTATTTTTTCCAACTAATTTGAAAAAAAATCTCTCTGCAAACACGTGACAGAAAATGCGCAACACCAATCTTTTATTCTCTAATGCCTCCACTTAAAGTAGTTTTGTAGCAAACAATGCTGTTTTCATGTAGGAGAGCTAACACCAAGTGAAAAAGAAAAAGATAAAAAGGTTCTTTTCTTTACACCCTCACTTTGAGACACTTCCTGCAGGCAACGGTGACATCCAGGAATCCAGGCAACTCTGAAGAGAACAAAAACACACAAGATGCTGCTCCACCACTCTTTAACCATTAGCCGCCCGGCCAATGGCCGTTTGGCGGCTTCAAAAGTGCTTCGGCATTCCGGGTGCACGCCATTTGGCATGCTCCCGCACATGCGCAGTTTGCGCTAATGCAGAGCCGCGCGATCTGTCACCGGCCGTGTACCTCGGACACGGCCGATGACAGATCTGAGTACTGGCCCCCGTTGCTGGTACCATGTGACCTGCTGTGACAAATCACAGCAGGTCACATGACAGTTGTATACAATGGATGGCTTCATTCATGCCATCCATTGTATACTAGTGCCTAGCTGTGAATGGTCACAGCTAATCACATGCACATGTCATGTGATTAGCTGTGAACAAATCACAGCTAAGCACAAAAAAAAAAAAAAAACCTGAATGAATCGATTTCATTCAGCTAAATGCTTGCTTATAGCAAAGTAATTCTTTGCTATCAGCAAATTGTGTAAAAAAAAAAAGATACTGATCACTTCCCCAAAGCAGTACAATGTTACTATGGTAACATTGTACTACTTTGGTCATAGTAAAATATGAAAAAAAAAAATCTTAAAAAAAATTAAAAAAAATTTAATAAAAAATTAAAAATAAAAAAAATTAAAAAAGTTAAAAAAAAATATATATTTTTTTTCATACTGTCACCAGTCAGTGTCCCTGTTCACCGCCATGCCAGTTATATGATGACGCTGTACTGCACTGGTGACAGTATGTAAAAAAAAAAAATAGTGAAAATACTTTTTTTTTATTTTTTCATCTTCCGAAAAATTATGACAAAAAAAATACAACTTCAAAAAAACTCGCCATGCCTCTTATGAAGTACGTCAGACTGTCTAATCTGCAAAAAGGGGTCATTTGGGGATATCTGTACTATTCTGACATTCTTGGACCTCAAGAAATTAGATTGGCAATATTCAGATCTATACCATAGTTTGTGAACTCTATAACTTTCCTACAAACTAAATAATACATCCTAATTTGGGTTATTTTCACCAAAGACATGTAGCAGAATACATCTTGGCCTAAATTTATGAAGAACAATTATTTATTTGTAAACTTTTATAACAAAAAGAAAGAAAAATGTGGGGTTTTTTTTCAAAATTTTTGGTCTTTTTTTGTTAATTTAGCAAAAAATAAAAACCCCAGCGGTGATTAAATACCACCAAATGAAAGCTTTAGTTGTGTGAAGAAAATGATAAAAATTTTAGTTTGGGTACAATGTTGTATGACCGCGCAATTGTCAAAGTGTGAGAGCGCTGAAATGTGAAAAATGGCCTGGGCAGGAAGGTGTAAAGTTGCACGGTATTGAAATGGTTAACAACAACTTCTTGTAAGATTTGGGCTCCTCAGCTTTTCCAGATCCCAGAAGAAGGTTGAGTGAAGTCACCCTCCCCTTGGCATGCTTGCTAGAAACTGGGATGTAAAATAAGGGTGTTTTATTATTTTTTTCCCCTCATTTGGCTTTTCTTAATGGGGTGGGAAGATGCAAAATAAACAGGCCTTGTCATTTCAAGCAACAAGCAAAGTCTGCTATACAACATTGAACAGAAATTGAGGGAATTTCCTAGATATTAGATGCTCCCAAGCTTGCCTACAATTTAGCTTCTGAAATAAGAGCAATGATTCACTAGCATCCACATGCCCAGGTTTCTATGTGCAGGGAGGAGGTGTAGTTTTCCTACCACATTACCCCATTTGTTTAGGCTGTGTCATTCATGCTACTTTGTATTTGCAGTCTATGAAATGAGTCATAGAAGCAGGAAGACAGCAGAAAAAGATAAGAATAAATACAAGGATTCACGTGCTTAGTTTTACTCATATGAGGAAGTTCTCACTAGTAAGGAGCTGCAGAAAGCTACAACACTTGCCTACAGACTTTCGTGACCCCGTGGGTAGTAAAGGTCGCCTCACACATGGTTAAGAATAGAGCGTAGTGACACCAAGTGGCACGTGGGGGCTCCAAATATAGAAGTCACTGGCTGAGCAGCACACGGCCTGAGCTGCCGTTTCATATGTACTCCACTATGTCCTGGACATTGCACTTCAAAATTATCAGACAACATTTAATACTTTGAGCAATACAGGGAAATGAAGATAATTTTAAAGAGTGTTTACAGATAAATTTGTATATCTATAAATGATAACCCTACTTTAAAATGTTAGTTCGCCTTTCCCACAAAGCTGATATGCAGGTAAGGGGTGCCTGTAGAAGAAAGCCTACTTTCCTGCTTTGATTAGATCGGATTTGTACTTTTGCAGTCAGATTTGAGAAAACCCTTCAGTATGTGTTCTCATTCCCACAGCACACCTAAACAAAATGCTTTAAAAAAGATTTTGCTACTTTTCAGACATTTCTTAGGAAAAGGTGCTATGGCTGCCTGCTAAAATTTCTAAATACAGGTGTGCCTCGGTTTAAGAATGCCACGGTTAATGTAATTTTCAGTTTATGAATGAAAATCCATTGAAAATAATGCCTCGGTTTACAAATGTTTTTTGCAATACGAAGTTTATGTCGGTGCAGATTTTTTAATGCAATTGCCGGCTTTTTTTTTCCTTCACTGTAGCTCACAGAATTAGCTGTCACTTTCCCCGGAGTTAAAGGATACTTTGTTTCTTTTATCTCGGGAAACAAAGGAGAAATAAACTGTATATATAGCTATAGCTCACAGAATTAGCTGTCACTTTCCCCCCAGCTAAAAGAAACATTTCCTTTAAGTTACTTTCCCAGAGTTAAAAGAAACAGTTTCTTTTTAGTTTAATATTCTAAAACTCAGTTTTGGAAATTGTTTTTATTTTATTTTTTTTAGATATTGATTATGTTACTTTTGAAAAGGAGTGCACTCATTTATGCTGAGCACTGTAATAAATATAGTATAATAATATATCTCAGCACAGCCAGAAAATTAACCATGCTGGAAGGGATGGGCTCTCATGTCTAGTGTGGTCAGTTTGAAATAGGAGAGAAGAGGGACAGGCAGAATCATCTGGAATTTCACACAAAGGGAGAAATGCAAAAAGAACAAGATACTTAACACAATTACAACAGACATATCAGAAATATGAAATGTTGGGGTAACGTACACTTTAGTCTCCATGCACACTGGTCTTAAAAGAAGAAGAAAAAAAAGCCAGCTCCCTCGGCAGGAAAAAAACAAAAACGCTGATACACAGCATCTTGTACGCAGTTTAGGCAAGTTTAATATTTTTTCTGTCAGAAAGCTCCAATCAAAAAGCAAACCAGAAGGGGTTTTTTTCCTGCTTCCAAACATTGCGCTTAAACTGATATCAAAGGCTTAAAAAAAAAAAAAAAAAAAAAAAATCATACCTACCTGCTCTCTGCAGTGGTTTTGCCTGGACTATCCTCTTCTCAAATTCACTGCTGGCGCTCCTGGCCCAGCCCTCCTGTCAGGTGCCCCCACAGCAGGCAGCTTGCTATGGGGGCACCTGCTGCTTCGTGTGTCCATTCACACACAGATCCGTGACTTGCCCTGAAGTGATCTAGCAGGACTTTTCTGACTAAAGTTCCACTTTAAGCTTTAATTATCGCAAACATAGCTCCCTCATAGGTGAACTAAGTAGGATTTTTCACTGCTGAAGTTATCAGGAAAGAGCATCTAAAATGGTAAACAGCCACTTTAAATAATTTTTTTTGTAAAGTGATGCTATGTGAATGAGAACATGTAACAAAGTAGGTTTTATCCCAATATGGCTGCACAAGTGAAATACATTTGAATTTGTTTAAACATGCAGTTATCCTTTAGCGGACTCTTCTTGAAATCTGCATAAAAGAATTCAGCACAACACAATAGGTTTAATGTTTTATGACAGCTGCAGTCTTGGGTTCCTGTAAACAGCTTCTGCATTGCTACATCCACCTCTGATCCCCTTACTCGGGACTACATGTCCCATAATCAATAGCTCAATTGCACATGCATGGTGCTTACAGGTCAGATTACACAATGCTCTCAGGATGCCTTTGCCTGTCAGCGCGCAGGCAATGCCATTACATCAGGCTGTAGTTTCTCATGGGGAGCATGCAGTAACAGGTGGCTCCATAGAACTCTTCAAGTGAATAATTCATCCTTACACAAGGAACCAGGGCTGTGGGTACCACGATTCAGGAGGAAAAGAAAACTTCAGCACATTGAGACGTAAAAGCAAAATTTAGGCTATAAAGTGGTAATAAATCCAAAACCAAAAATGTCATATATTGCTGCTTACCAATCGCTAGATGTGGTGACAGCAATATATTTATTTATGCTTTTTTCTCTCGGTTTTCATCTGGTGATCTGGCCAGCAACAGACCTTCTGTGCTGGAGTGCCCCCCATCTGGATGAAGGAGCACAGTGGCACCTTTGGACAGCAGCAATGTCAGTCTGGGGGGAGCGGAGTGTCAGATGTACTAGCAGATTTAGATACATTGAAGCCAAATGCCAGCTAATATTTTATAACCAGAGAAAACATTTTTTCCCTTTTCGGATAAAGGTTTTACACAAATTAATAAAAGCTGGCCACTTATAAGCAGCCCTGCAGTAAATGTCTTGCTTTTACCTTGTAACTGCTACATCTGCAGAGCAGCTTGTTCTGTTCAGAAACAAGACTTACTGACTAGATCACCAGGTGAAAATAAATGGAAAAATGCCTAAAAAAGAAAACTAATGCAGTCATCATATCTAACAATTTGTAAGCTGCAATATAATAAATGTTTGATTTTGAGTTTAATACCACTTTACACTTTAACCACTTGCCTACAGGGCACTTATACCCCCTTCCTGTCCAGGCCAATTTCCAGCTCTCAGCGCTGTCACACTTTGAATGACAATTGCGCGGTCATGCAACACTGTACCCATATGAAATTTTTATCATTTTTTTGTGACAGATAGAGCTTTATTTTGGTGGTATTTAATCACCTCTGGGTTTTTATTTTTTCTTAAACAAACGAAAAACTGCTGAAAATTTTGAAAAAAAAATTTTTTTCTTAGTTTTTGTTGTAAAATTTTGTAAATAAGTGATTTTTCTCCTTCACTGATGTGCGCTAATGAGGCTGCAGTGATGGGCACTGATGGACACTGATAGGTGGCACTGATGGGCATTGACAGGCATCACTGATGGGCACTGAAAAGTAGCACTGATATATTGCACTGATTGGCACTGATGGGTGACACTGAAAGGCAGTTCAGATCGGCACGGATATGTGGCATTGATGTGCACTGGTAGGCACTGATATGTGGCACTGATGGGCACTGTTCAGCACTGACGAACACTGACAGCTGGCACTTCTGGGGCCACACTGATCATCAGTGCCCTGATGATCCATGTGCATGTCCCCTCCGCGGAATGCCGATTACTGGCTCTCCTCTCCTCTCGAGCTGTCAGCATGACAGCTCGTGGAGAGAAATGCCGATAACTGGCATTTCCCTGTTTACATGTGATCAGCTGTGATTGGACACAGCTGACCACATGACTGAGCCAACATCTTTGGCTCTTTCCATAGATCAGTGATACGCTGTGTCCGAGGGACACAGCGCACCGCCGATCGCCGCGCGTTTCCTGAGCCGCGCATGCACGGTGAGAATGGGAGGACGTCATATGACGTCCTCCCAGAACGAGAGAACCACCTTGCGCCCGTCATTGGACTATAAGGCGGGCGGGAGGTGGTTAAGAGCTGGTTCACAAAAGGAATCACACAGAATGCTCTTATGTTCCTGTGCGATTTGAGTGCAGTGTGTTTTCAGCCTATTCGTTTGAATGGGCCAAAAAAACAATGCACCACTCCAAACGTAGTGCACACACTACTTTAAAAAACAAAAACACACTGCAACTGGCTTGCATGGTACTTCTGTACTATGCTATCTGGTGCAAGCAAATGTACTGCGTTTGTGACCTGCGTCTGGAGTCATTAGCACTGCATTGACACCCACTGCATATCACAAATGCAATGAGTTTTGAATTCGGTACGCACAGAGAACCCGGGTTTCCCGCACTTCATTTTGGTGTAAATGGCCCTTAGTGTAGGCTGCCAAAATCTAAAAAGCTTTCACATCATCTGACCTCTTTTTTTCCACCATAGTATACAGATTTCAGAATGACACTGTATGCTGTAGGGCCCTGGTGCCCAACCTGCGGCCCTTTGGTTTATTGATATGCATCTCTCAGCGGTCTGTAGGGGGAACATTTATTAGGGTAATCTCTACTAGCCTCAGGCAACGTTCCCAGTTTTGTATCGTCTTCTGCAGCATATCCCCATCCAAAAATATAAACTGTCCACACATTTTTTTACACTTATTTCCTCTATGAGGTCTGAAGTTTCTGAATGCCAAGAACTACATACATTGAACATTATGTGCAGTCCTTTGGTGACGACGGGGGTTGTATCTGAGACCCCCTTTATCTCACTGGTTGACAACCACTGCTGCAGGGAATTCAGCACCCACAATGGCTGCAGGCAAAACTTTACCCAATACTTGTATTTCCTAGCTATCTTAATTTCTAGCAAAGAAATACACAGAGTACCCCATCTCCACACTTCTCTGTAAGCGACTTAAGGCTGACCTCCAAAAAAACTCAGCCAAAAGAACATAAAACCAATTACCAGCTGCCATTGGAAATGAAAAAGAAGTCTTAGATTATGATATGTGAAGTTTTGCCTGAGGTGGGCTACTGTCTCAGTCACATGCAGTCAGCATGATGCATCAAGTCATTTGAAATTAGAAAGGAATTTCCAACCCACGCCTACGTAATACTCCCATTCAAACAGCAACCTTAGGAAAACTCAGAGAAGTACAAGCAAAAATAGTTAAAACCTCCACTTTTGCCATCGCAGCTGAGTATTCGATCCAGCACGAAGATGATGTCATACCTAAATCAGCGGAAGCAGTAGCGGTTTATATTATGTGAACTGAAATGGTTTGCATGCAATATAATGCAAATGTTACTATATTACCCCCCATTAGCTGCCTGGATCAGGTCCTAGCAACATCTTCTAATTCTAGAGGGTGATATCACCACTATGCACAGGGGAGTACTTGAGAACAGAAATCACACATGTGCCTCATTTTGTTCGATTAAAAGCATGAAAGCAATGATGTAACATTTCCTAGCAAAGCATGGTCGATAACTACAAAAGAAATAAAAGTGTAAAGGAAATTTAACGAGAGGACCACAACCCGGACCTAATCCAAGACCTGTCATGTATGTCACAGGTGCTAAAACAATTTGCAAGGTGCTACTGCTGATCTCCTTCTGAAAATGCCAGTTCCCTGGCTGACACAATGAACCTGAGGTCAACAGCTGGTCTCAATATTTAAAGGATAACTCCACTTTCATAAGAAAAAATAGCAAATAAAAATAAATAAATAGTGTATACAATTGCGACTCAAGTCATATTGTAATGGGGATCGTTTTGGAGGACGTCAAGTACAGACATATCTGGGGAGGATGCACCCCATCTGTTTTAGCTTGTTTGACTCTTTAGCCATACCAGCAAAGAGTCCACTCCA
Source organism: Staurois parvus (assembly GCF_062004578.1). NCBI lineage: Eukaryota > Metazoa > Chordata > Amphibia > Anura > Ranidae > Staurois > Staurois parvus. The sequence continues at coordinate 6,816,588 of NW_028317962.1, forward strand.
TCTGGTGCGTGGGGATTGGATTGTCAGTCACGGACGGTGTGAGCACTTTGAAGATTACTTTGAGCACTGTTTTTGGGATTGGAGCACATTTATAATTTTTAGCCTTTCTTTGGACTTTTGTTATATGCATATATCAGGGCTTGAAATTTCCACTCGCCTGCTCGCCAATGGTGAGTGGAAATTATAGTGGGGGCGAGTGTGTTCCCCAGGGCTGTCTTGCTGAGCAGGCTCAGAGCTTAGGCCGGATCTGTCATTGGCACTGGGAGCAGTTAGACTGTTCAATAGATGAGCGCAGTGAAAGAAAAGGAAGGAGTGTGTGCTGTGCTCTCTGCCTCCCCCTAGAGTGCAGTACCCGGCTCTGTGAGTGAACAACGAAGTACTGCAACATTTTATGGGGTGTGTGTGTGTGTCTGTATATGCATGTACGTGCCTGTGTGTATGTACATGTGTATGTGTGTATGTACATGTGTCTGTGCATTTCTGTGTATGTACATGTATCTGTGTGTATGCGTGTTTGTACGTGCCTGTGTGTATACATGTGTCTGTATGTGTGTGTCTGTATGTGTGTCTCTGGACGTGTGTGTGTACATGTCTGTGTGTGTGTGTGTACAGGTGTCTCTGTGTGTGTTTGTTGGTGGCAAGTAACTCTTAAGGCCTGGCTAGTAGCTCAGGACTTGAAATTTTAAGCCCTGGCATATATGACTATTACCGAATTTTTATTTATTTATATTTTTGCGCTGTGCGGTGTTTACATATATTGTAATTGAATGTTATTAAAAATTACCTTTCCTTTTCAATCTTCAGCTTTGTAATTTTCTGTAAAACGCTGTGCAATATGACCTGGAGGTGTTCTGTACACAGATAGTGTACAGAACACACCCCTCCCAGAACTGCAATTTCCTGCTTGTGTGATTGGCTGATTTTCCCAGAAGTCTGCACTTAGCTACACATCAGATTTTTGGCATCCACTGCAACAAAAATGTCACTTTTTGTTGAGATACTCCAAAAAAGGAAAACGCGTCTAATTTCCTCATTAGAGATCTGCAGGTGCAGTAGCTGATTGATAATTATGAAATCATTCCCATACAGATTCACTCAGCACATGGACACAGACACATTTCTCCATAATAACAAAAGGTAGGAAGTTGCAACAAAGTTTGTTAAAATCCTTACAATGTACATAGAGCACCCAGAGGGGAATGTTTTTTTTTTCTCAACAAAAGTGGAGTTACTCTTTAACCACTTGTTCTCCTGAGGATTTACCCCCCTTCCCGACCAGGCCATTTTTTTTTTCGTTATGGCGCTGCATTTGTTTGACAATTGCACGGTCATGCAAAGCTGCACCCAAATTAAATTTACGTCCTTTTTTCCCCACAAATTGAGCTTTCTTTCTGTGGTATTTGATCACCTGTGCATTTTTTATTTTCTGACTATAAACAAAAAAATAGACAATTTTGAGGGGAAAAAAAAAATCTTTTTGACTTTTTACTATTAAACATGTCCAGTAAAAAAAAAAATAAAAAAAATAAAAAAATTTCATCATAAATTTAGGCCAAAATGTATTCTGCTACATGTCTTTGCTAAAAGAAATCCCAATACATGTAAATTAATTGGTTTACGTGAAAGTTATAGGGGAACTGACATTGTGTCACTGACATCCCCAGTGACACCAATACAGTGATCAGTGCTAAACAAAAACACTGACACTGTACTAATGGCACTGGGCAGGAAGGGGTTAACATGAGGGGCGAACAAAGGGCTAAGGGTGTGCAGTTTTACACTGCGCTTTGTCTGTGTGCTTCAATGTAATCACACTGCTCTGCATGGTGGTGCTGTGCACAGCCATCCAAATCAGTGTGCACAAGCCGACAGGGAGAACTGTTTTGTTTACCAACAGTTCTCCCCATCGGAGATCCTTGGATATTACCTGACGCTGGCGAGTAAGCAGCAACTGCGATCTGGTGATCTTCAGCCGCGGCCTCGAATGGAGGTGCGGGTAGGGCGCGCAAAACCCCTACCCGGACATGCAAAATCATGCACATGCAAAAAACACATTTATTTTGCGCACCTCTGCCACCCTGTAGCAGTATTTCTGCTATAGGGCAGTTGGGAAGAGGTTAAAGTGTATTTAAAAATAGATTAAGGGTAAATTTAGGACTACAGTCAAGGGGCGGTAAAAATGCAAGGTTGAACTGCATTTTTAGTGCCCTCCTGCCCTTAAGCTGCCTATGGCAGCAGACAAGGGTGTTTACATACCTTGTTCTCAATGTTTTACTTTGTGCCCATGGAAAACACTAGCCAACACAGATAGTGTTTGCCTGCCAAATCGGACCCATTCAAGTGAATGAGGAAGCGCTGCAAACACCCCTTAACAGCACGCAAACTATGGTTTGTTGACAAAAATGGTGTTAAAACAGATGGTGACAGAAACGTCACATTGCCTCCTCAAACCAGTCAACTGCCTCTGAAAAGCAATCCGAACGCAGATCACTATTCAGAAGAGTGGCAGGTTTAGATGCACAACTCAATCCACCCTACGGCACCTATTTTGGTGACGCTGATTACTACCAGGGATCTTCCTCACTTTGGAAGGATACCTTCTCACTTCCAGTTTTGGCTCTGGGACAGTAAGTTAAGGAAATCTTCCCAATGGGCCACATATGACAAAAACAAAACCCTGACAAGGGTTACAACCCTCCCTTACTCTAACCAAATAGGAAAAAAAGATTGCATTTGGTTCTATTTTAAAATAATGTGTCACATGTACAATTGGATGACAGTGTTGTAGATTATACTATAACCATGTAGAAATCATGCTTAGATTTTATTTCATACTACCAATGCCACTTCATAGGTCATCTGTTCTTGTTCCCTTTTTTTGTGCGGATGAAATCAAAAGCTTTACACCTGGACATGACAAATAATTATTCACTATGGTCCCACCCACAATTAGCTTCCATTTTATAGATTTGCAATTATCACCCAAATGAATGTCAAACAATAGGAAATCTGCTCACCCTCCCTATTAGCAGTGGAACCTGTCATGATCCTCATCCGACCCCTACACTAGTGTGATGATATATTTAGGGTGTTGCAATACTCTACAAAGGAGAGCAAAGAACAGGGATTAACTCTCAAGAGTTTCCACAAAGCCTCCCTTGCGTTGAAAAGCACCTCTATTATCCTCAGCAATTGTTACAACTCAGCTGCAGATCAATAACAGACTGATAGTTGCAAGCAATGCTTGAAACCGTGAACCTTGTTTCAGGAGGTCACTGAGCTAACCTGAATTCGAGGCAGATGGACAGCCAAGAGTGTTTTTCTCTTTACGTCCACTTTAGGGCAAGACCATAAGATTGTGTTCATCTCCCACACCTTACTAGCATATATCCACATTTTCTATCCTCCCAGCTCCAGGAACCAAAGGAAATATGCAACTGCTATACAGAAGTCACAAGGAGTGTCCACAGTTCTGGTGAAGAGACTCCAGCAACTCATATCTGACACAGGACATTCATTACACTCCTGGCAGTTGAATGGATCAGCAAGGAGTTAAAAGGAAAGAAAGTACATGCTGCTGGGGGTAGCCAAGTTATAGTAGAACTATAGGTAAAACATTGTTTTTTTCATTTTGGATAGAGCAAGGGATGGTTATAACCCGTTTCAGATATTTTTATCTGTGTCCCATTGTGGAGATTTCACTTCATTTCCTGTCCCGTAGCCAAACAGGAAGTGAGAGGAAATTCCTGCAAATTAAGGAATCTAGTGTCCCCTTTGAAAGATTTCCCCTCTATCAGGGGCGGACTGACAACTCATGGGGCCCCCGGGCAATAGGGGATCATGGGGCCCCTGTGTCTTTGCCCACAACCAAATTAGCCTATGAAAAAGCCAAGGAAAGGTACCAGGGGCATCTCATGGGGCCCCCTACTGACCCCGGGCCCTCGGGCAGTGCCCGAGTGGTCAGTCCGCCCCTGCCCTCTATTACTTTTCTGGGGACATTACAAAATGAGGGTTTTTCTTTTACTTTCACTTTCAATGGTAATAGTAAACACCACAAATAGAGAAGGTGAATCTCCTTAATGGTGGTACAAACAGCAATAAAGCCTGACAGGTGTGTTCTTAATCCTTCTGAACTCTAAACAAAACTAAAAAAAAAGGTTTTCCTTTAGTTATACTTTAATCTGTTGCTTTACCTTTATGGCCCTTTCACACTGATGCACTTTTGATCTCTTCCCATAGAAGGTGTCTTTTAATTGTGCTTTTGAAAAACTGCACCAAAGATGCAGCATGCAGGAGTTTTCAAAGCACAGAGCACCTGCAGTGTGAACAGTAGGGACCTTTTCAGGCAGGGGTTCCAATCAGGTCCGCCTGTAAGTTTTTTAGGCGGACTGGATTGGAAAGATACATGCATTCCTATGGACAGGCAGGTGTAAACAGACTTGTATCCTCTTCCATTTAGGCAGAGCAAATTGGAGACAGCCAGGTGTAAATGGACAGCAAAGTCCATTTACTCCCAGCCGCCCATAGAGCAGAGTGGGCTGTCATGCCTGCTCTGCAGAAACTGAATGGACACAGATGCACCATCCGTCTAACATCTGAAGGTAAGGCACATGGGGGAAAAAAATACCAAAATATGCCTGGAAACTCAGCTTCTTATGTAAAAAACATTTCCCTTCATGAACACCAACTTGATGCACAAAAGGAAAAGAACGCCACTTCTAAGGTATCAAGAACAGCAAGCAGGTTTCTCTTCTACTGCAAGAAAAAGCAAATTAATTTAATTGCTGTATTTAAAGTATATCTAAATCCAAGAACAAAAATAAATAATAAAAAAAAAAGATATTGCTGCTGCCTGTACTTAGATGTGGTGGCTGCAAAAGTTTTCATTTTTCAGGCTAACATGTTCAGCAAATACAGAAAATACCTGATCTTGCTAGAATTGCAGTGTGCATATATCCTAATAAGTGTAGTGCTGTGCCTCCCTAGATATCCTAAAGTGCAAAATGTGCAGAAATCAACAATCAAACCGTATTAATCACGAAAAGTTCCTAAATTATACATCCATATAAATCAATCCACAACTAATGACATTGATTATTTTAGACATAACAGTAAGAAGGCACAGGATAACTAGACACAATTTTTTGTGTATTTAACCTACTTTAGACCCCTTTCACAGTCAACATAAAAAACGTTTGATGACAGGAACACTGATGTTTTTGTTATGCCATCAAAGGCAATCCAACACCCTCATATTTCTGGAGTAGGGAAATTAACACATCAGAACAGCTGTAGGAAATTATATGCATAGCAAGAATGTTAGGAAAAACAAATACAGACACATTCGATAACTAGTTTTTTTTATGCTACAACAATTGATCATCTCAGATAATTTGTCAGCACAGCATTGCCGTCAGAAGAGTCCATTGATCTGAAATGCTTATCAGGCATTCTATTTACCTGAAATAGGAATACCCCTGTGCTCGGTATCGTTGCCTAACAGGTGGTAAAGGAAACACTGCTTGAACTGTGTACCAGTGCACCAGAAGTAAAGAAGCTCATCCAAAGATCCAGACATTGACTACATTCCACAAAGGAAACCTCTACTAAGAAAGACCCAGAGACTGACATTGCTGACCACTTTCCAAAATTGCCAAGTTTGCCTGTCTTTAGCTGTGATACTGTCCAAATCACTGACTTGCAACCGGCATGTAGGTAGTAGAGTCAGCATTCCTGATCTTAACTACATGCATTCATAAAGGGCTGTCAATCTTTGCAGTGTTTAACATACTGTACATTCACATCAGTTGCTGCCCTCAAGGAGCTTACAATCTAAGGTACACATCCCACAAGTACACAAACACGCCTGCACACACATACTAGGGCCAATTTAGACATGAAGCAATTATGCGA